>NW_005367953.1:3185209-3185984 GCF_000412655.1 Myotis brandtii
AATTGTGCTGCTATGAACATAGGGGTGCATATATCCTTTCAGATTGGTGTTTCTGGTTTCCTGGGATATATTCCTAGAAGTGGGATCACTAGGTCAAATGGGAGTTCCATTTTTAACTTTTTGAGGAGACTCCATACTGTTTTTCATAGTGGCTACACCAGTCTGCATTCCCACCAGCAGTGTACGAGTGTTCCTTTTTCTCCATGTCCTCTCCACCACTTGTCGTTTGTTTATTTGTTGATGATAGCCATTCTGACAGGTGTGAGATGGTACCTCATTGATTTGCATTTCTCAGATGATTATGACTTTGAGCATGTTTTCATATGTCTTTCGACCTTCTGTATGTCCTCTTTCAAAAAGTGTCTATTTAGGTCCTTTGCCCATTTTTTGATTGGATTGTTTATCTTCCTTTTGTTAAGTTGTAAATTTAACAAATTTACAGTTCCCTGTAAATTTTGGAGATTAAACCCTTATCTGAAATAGCATTGACAAATATGTTCTCCCATGCAGTGATCTTTCTTGTTGTTTTGTTGATGGTTTCTTTTGCTGTGCAGAAGCTTTTTATTTTGATGTAGTCCCATTTGTTTATTTTCTTCTTAGTTTCCACTGCCCTAGGAGCTGTATCAGTAAAGATATTGCTATGACATATGTCTGATATTTTACTGCCTATAGAGTCTTCTAAGATTTTTATGGTTTCCTATCTTACATTTAAGTCCTTTAACCATTTTGAGTTTGTTTTTGTGTATGGTGTAAGTTGGTGATCTAGTTTCATTTT
>NW_005367953.1:3186390-3192132 GCF_000412655.1 Myotis brandtii
GTCTGTGAAATATGCCATTGGTATTTTAATGGGGATTGCATTGAATCTGTAGATTGCTTTGGGTAGTATGGATATTTTAATAATGTTGATTCTACCAATCCATGAACACGGTATATACTTCCATTTGTTTATGTCTTCCTCTATTTCTTTTTTCAATGTCCTATAGTTTTCTGAGTACAGGTCTTTTACCTCCTCAGTTAAGTTTATTCCTGGGTATCTTAATTTTTTTCAGTGCAATTGTAAATGGGATTTTTTTTAGTTTCTCTTTCTGTGAGTTCATTATTGTTGTATAAAAAAACCATAGATTTCTGGGTATTAATTTTGTATCCTGCTACATTGCTGAATTAATTTATTAAGTCTAGTAGTTTTTTGATGGAGTCTTTTGGGTTTTCTATGTACAGTATCATGTCATCTGTGAATAAGGACAGTCTTACTTTTTCTTTTCCAATTTGGATGCCTTTTATTTCTTCTTCTTGTCTGATTGCTTTGGCTAGCACTTCCAGTACTATATCAAACAGGAGTGGTGAAAGTGGGCATCCATGTTTTGTTCCTGTTCATAAGGGAAATGATTTTAATTTTTTCCCATTGAGTATGATGTTGGCTGTAGGTTTGTTATAGAAGGCTTTTATTATGTTGAGGTATGATCCCTCTATTTCCACTTTGCTGAGCGTTTTTATCAAGAAAGGGTGTTGGATTTTGTCAAATGCTTTTTCTGCATTGGTTGATATGATTATTTTTTTTTTGTCTCTCAGTTTGTTTATGTGATGAATCACATTTATTGATTTGCGGATATTGTACCATCCTTGCATCCCCAGGTCATGGTTTATGTTCTTTCTGGCCAGAGACAAGCTGAAGCTAATTAGAATCTTTGAGATTGACCTGCAAGAACAAAGACATATACAGTTCCTCAAGGGTGCTGCAGGTGAATAGTCCCTGGCTGTGGGGAGCAGGGTCTCTGAAGAATCATTGAAGTACTCCATGCAACTCTTAACCCATGACAGGCCCAGCAAGCATTCAAGCTCTGGAGGCATCCTCAGAAGCAATTGTTATCTCCTGGGATACATAGTGAGTCAGGAAGAGGAAAACACCAGAGCCTCTTGCCTTGCCATTTTCACTCCAGTGGTAGGCCATAGTTTTGGGGAGGGTGAGAAATCTCACCTTGGAATGAAGATTCTGCATATACTTTATTTATCACAAAATAAAATATATGCAGAATTTCTCGAAGTGAGGTCTCCAGACTTCTGGGAATTCCCCCCCACGACCCCCTCTGATCCCTTCCAAGGGGGTCTGAAACATCAACACATTTTTTTTTCATAATGGTACTAAAGTATTGTTTGTCTTTTTCTGCTATGTTGACATTTGCACTGATATTACAAAAGCAGTGGTGGGTGAAACTGCTGACTCAGCCTGAATCAAGGCAGTAGTGTCAAACTGTGCTAGTAGTTATATTCTTCGTTATCACCCACTGGCAGCCAATAAAAAAATGCTAGTAATGCCAAGTCATCTTTCTTCCCAGTGCTCTTATGGCTAATGCATTTCTTACAGCCAGATTTAGCATTTTTTTTCTCTTTCAATACCTCTTTTCTCTCTTCCCCACTACTCCAGCTGTCTCTCTGTGCAAGTGTTTCATTCCTCTGACTCCCTCTTACCTCCAGGTCCACTCTGCCTTTTCTGGGGAGACTGTACCTAGCCTTGATCTCATTGCTTTGCCTGGGTTTCTGGGCCACTCTCCCTCTTCTCTCAAATTAACCTGACAGTGTCCAATTGCTTCTGAGTGCTATTTTCTGATTTTTGAAATGTCAGCAAAGGATTTTGATGATCAAGATTAAAATATTAAAGGTTACAGAATATTTTTTAAATATATTTTTATTGGTTTTAAAGAGGGGAAGGGAGAGGGAGAAAGAGATAGAAACATCAATGATGAGAGATAATCATTGATTGGCTGCCTCCTGCACGCACCCCACTGGGGATTGAGCCCTCAACCAGGGCATATGCCCCCAAACGGAATTGAACCTGGGACCCTTCAGTCCGCAGGCCGATGCTCTATACACAGAGCCAAACCAGGTAGGGCCAGAATATTTTTATGCATTCCTTCCACTCTACTACATGCCCTCTTCCCTTATTAAATAATAAGACACCCCAAATCATTAAGGAATTCTGAGGGCATGATGTGGCCGAATTATACTTTCACAGGTTTGGAGACATTATGGATAAAAAATAAATGCTGTCCAGGATGAAAGCACTCTTGGATCTAATACATTCTCCTCTTGACATACAACATTCAGGGGTTTAAAATGGTGAATCAACTAAAATTAAAGTAGTTTCCCCTTACCAATGGTTTTATTTACTACAGTTTTCCCTTACCCATGGTTTTGTTTTCTGCAGTTTATTACCTTTGGTCAACTGTGATTCCAAAGTATTAAATGGAAAAACCCAGAAATAACAATTTATGTTTTAAATTGTGGGCCATTCTGAGTAGTGTAATGAAATCCTGCTCCATTCCACTGTCTTGCTCAGGATGTGAATCATCTCTTTGTCCAGAGTGTCCTCACTGTACACACTGTCTGTTAGTAACTTAGTAGCTGACTCCATTATTAGATTGAATGTGGCAGTAGGTACCACAGTGCTTGTGTTCAAGTACCCTGTATTTTACTCAATAATGGCCCCAAAGTGCAGGAGTAGCCTAACGCTGTCTCGTAATGCCTATGCCATTCACCTCCATTTCATCACATAGGCATTTTATCATCTCACATACTCACAAAAAGGAGGGTGACTACAATAAAATAAGATATTTTGAGAGAGACCATATTCACATAACTTTTATTACAATATATTGTTATGATAGTTCTGTTTGACTAGTTATTATTGGTAATCTCTTCCTGTGCCTAAATAATAACTCAAACCTTATCATAGGTATGTATGTGTAGGAAAAACACAGTGTATACAGGGTTTGGTCTTATCCAGGGCTTCTGGTATCCACTCTGGGTCTTTGGACATATCCTGGGCAGATAAGGGGACTACTATACTATCAGGCAAACAGAGGTGCTTAGCCCAGCATAAAGACACAGTGAGGTTTTATTAGCAGAGCATAGAGCAGTGGTTCTCAACCTTCCTAATGCCGCGACCCTTTAATACAGTTCCTCATGTTGTGGTGACCCCCAACCATAAAATTATTTTCGTTGCTACTTCATAACTGTAATTTTGCTACTGTTATGAATCGTAATGTAAATATCTGATATGCAGGATGTATTTTCATTGTTACAAATTGAACATAATTAAAGCATAGTGATTAATCACAAAAACAATATGTAATTATATATGTGTTTTCCGATGGTCTTAGGCGACCCCTGTGAAAGGGTCGTTTGACTCCCAAAGGGGTCGCGACCCACAGGTTGAGAACCGCTGGTATAGAGAGTTGATGAGCAGTTTTGGGATGCCTGGTCGATAGTGAGTGCTCAAATGCATTAATAAGTGGGTGAGCAACTGTGTCACATGCCTGCAAATCTGCACACAATTTCTATACTGTTGGATGAGTGAATTTTTTTCTCTTCTCACTGACTACCTGGATCTAAGGTTTTCAGTTGGTATATTTATTCCCATTTTAACACAAACTTCTAAATCCATACATATTTTTGTATTTAATAGATTGAAACATCATACTGAAATAAAGGAATAAAACAGGAATGCATTGTGAATCTGTGACCAGAAGTAAATTAAGAGAAGCTTGTTTAACTTAGTATAACCCTTGGTTTTAATTTATAAACTTCATTCTTTTATACATTTTTAACATTTATATTTTCGAATATTGCATTTTTCTGCTATTGTCTCTTTTTGTTCCCAACTATGTATGAACTATGAATAGGAAATGAAGTAAAATGGACAAACTCCTAAAATTTCACTTTTATCTCTTTTGATTTCCTTATTGGCAAAGCATTATCTAGTCAAGAAAGATCTCCCAGCAGCCTTTTGGGTGGTGGTCTTTGTTACAGGAAATCTTTTATTTCATTCCAGCAAAGAAATGAGCCAATTTGATATGATCCTTTTATCCCAGAGAAAGGGCACAACTTCTTTATTTTCAAGGTTGTGCGTTTTTTTCAACTATAAAACATACTCCACTATTGAAGCCATAATGATATGCACTTGTCAATCAATCTTAACCTACTACACTATGGTTATGGCATTTTATCTAAAAAGAGAAGGATTAAAGGCTTTGCGTGAAATGAAAGGTACATGCAGTCAGGGAAGTATAATGCATGTCATTAGCTATCTGGGAAGAGAAAAATGGACAGAGACAGATTATCAATATTTGATTTCTCGCAGGCATTAGGAAGTATTTAAGGCTACCTACAAAATAATGTTAGGGAATTTGACACTTTGATTCCTATTTTGTTCTCTTGGCAATTATTTAAAAGAGCTCCTTCATCCAGCAGCTACATAAATCAAATTTGAAAAGAATAACATTTTAAAGTGAGTCTAAGAAAAGGAAAAAAAATCTGTTCTAACATAAGTGCCACAACTTCAGGAGAGGATTTTAAAATGTTGTTTTCTTCAGACATATTTTATTTCTTTGGACACAGTTTTTATGGTGGTTTGGGTATCTGGAATTAGTTTAAAATATGTTGGCTGCTCTTTGGGTCTCTTAGCAGCACTGGGGCCATTTAGAAGGAAAAGCAACTTACAGAAACGCAGCAAGAAGGAAGCCAAGACAGAAGTGGCGAATTTATTTTCTCAGAAAGATTGATATAATGGGAAGTGACAGCTGTGTCCAACATTAAAAACTAATGGGGAGATACTAGTCACAGGGACTCAAGAAGCAAAATTGTATTTGATGACCTCAATGATTGTGTTTTTAGAGTGAGCCTTGCTTCTCTACAGAACAATGGAATTGCATTTAGAAAATTGAAAATTATTACTAAAAATGTTCTGGGCAAAAACTGTGTAACACCCAAGAAATGTATTGGGTTGTTGACAGAATATCCTCCACAATGAAAACAAAAATGAAGCCTGTACTTGAAACTTCTGTTTTTAAAAGTGCTGATGGTTACGTGCTTTGTCATTTCTCTGAGTGTTTTTTAATAAAAAAACTTCAACAACCTGATCCAGAAAATTAGTTGTGCCCAACTCCAAGAAGTCTGCTAAGTCCAGAAAAAAATGATAGAAATTACCTGAGAAGGCACGCAAATGACTGAAAAAGTTTCAATAAGCTGATTCCAAAAAGCATTGGGGATGACATAGAAGAGGGTGGTAATCTACTTACCTTCTCCATGAAGTGTTGGTTAGAAGTAAACTGTGAAATGGTAATAAAACAAGAAACTCCATGGTGAAGGCAGCAGTTTGAAACATCTTTGTGGATAAGACAGTTAGATGCTCAGCTTGAACAACTTGATGGATATGAGCTCCAGAATTTATTTAAAAGTCAGAAACTTTAAATGATCAAAGAAGTTCTTACCAGCAAAAATAATATAATAATTATCAGTATGTGACGTTTATGCAAATAAGCTACAGGAAGATTCCAATGATGGTAAATTCTAATTGAAGTCTATCCATTTAAATTGCAGTTGAACTAATGCACCAATACCACCATACCTTTTTATTACTCATTTGTTTTTTTTAATTTTCTCCAGAAACAAGGATATATTTTGGGTAAAGCCAAAGTCCGTCCGTCCGTCCTTCCTTCCTTCCTCCCTTCCTTCCTTCCTCCTTCTATCCCTTCCTCCCCCTCCTCCCCTCCTCTCCCTTCTT
>NW_005367953.1:3192157-3214979 GCF_000412655.1 Myotis brandtii
ATGTGGACTATATAATTTATCTTTCCTTGGCCTATAGGGGAGGAAAAATAATTTTCCCTTTACCCATCTTCAGTTTTTGTTTTGTAATCAAAGATTAAAAGAGAAAAATAGAATATTAGTGGCATGTATGCCTCAAGTACACATGGGAGAAATCTAGGGAAAATGAATATCTTAAAGAGGTGGCTTTATAATTTAGGATTAAATACCATCCTAATAGGGAAAAGGGAGGGAGAATGTAGGCCTCTCAGGGGAGAATAAATGATTTTTTTAGGAAAGATGAATGGATTCTTAGAAGAATAGATGGGAGGTATGGTAGTTTGTGACAAAGTTTGTCTGGGAGTGGTGTCAACTTTAGTGTTTTCTGGGATAAGAGTCAAGCTCCCTGGTTGATGAAACTCCCGGGGGAGAAGACTTATGACAACTGAATTCCTTTTGGAAGATGTATCTTTCAAAATTAAGGTGATAAGGGGAGATCAGAGAAAGCCTGTCCTTGCCTTTGCTGTTTTTCAAGTGCCAGCAACTCAAAATAATCAATATATCAAAGTGGCATGTTTTGGAGGGGCATATTCTACTACACTCCGCTATTTGTAAATTTGTTAATTTCTTTACCCTCTAAATCCCACATATTGTTGAATATTTACTGCTTGTGAAATGAGAAAGTCTCATTTATTTCTCATCTGTAAATGAAATTAATAATAGCATTTGGGTCATAAAGATGTTATCAACAGTAAATGAGATAAACATGTAAAAATTTTAGCTTAATGTATCATTGAGTAACAAATGATCAATAATTATGACTGATAATTATCTCACTGTTATAATATAACCCACATGACTGTCTCCATCACTTCTTTTATGTCTTCATTTAAACATCTTTATTTCAAGTTAGGCCTTTTCTGGCTGCCTATTTAAAACTCTAATACTTATCAGTCTTTTATTTCCTTCCCTGTTTTGTTTCCTATGTAATGTGTATTTAATATTATTTTACTACATTTCACTTATATACCTTAACTTTTATCTTTAACCACAATATTGTAAGCTCTATTAGGGCAGGGATTATTTTATACAGAGTAGGCACTCAGGTTCTCAATAAATATTGGTTGAATGAATGAATGAATGAATGATAACAAAATTTGGTATGTGATGAGATGTTACCCTGTGTCTCTCTTATCTGAGCATATTCTTTGTTCTCATTGGCAGCTGAGTTCTCTCCAGTTTTTTTTTAAATTATGACAATAGAGAGGTGCTTTAATTTTCATTTGACAATTGTATTGAGATAATATTTTTGAAATAGTAGTTGGTGGCTTTTTATTTTGTATTTTCTGTATACCTGACCTATTTCCCATTTGGTCAGGAGCCAGAACTTGCCAAATCTATGTGTTAGGAAAATATTGTTACAACAAAAAACAGAGTAAGTGTTTAGGTTTCAAAATCATAGGACTCAAGGGAACTCAAAGCTATGAAAACATGTGGCAAACTCAGAGCAAGGTTTTCTTCCCCTTTAACTAAAATAGATTCCCTGGACTATGGAGACTTGAAAAATGGGAGGTGGAATCAGCAATGAATAGGCAAAAAAAGCGTCTTGAAAAAGGAATCCCTACACTCAGAAGTTTACTCAGGCTCCATCTGGGCACTGGGAAAAACAGATAGATTTGATGATTTAAATAAAGAAAGGAACTGTGCTTCATTTTCCAGGTAGTGATCAAGGAAGCAGAAAGTCTCTAGAATAGAAATGGCCATGTGATGGACCTAAGAAAATGGACCTGTGACAACCTGACTCCATTAGGACATGACTGTGATTTTTGACAAACTTTCTCTTCTAAATCTCATACACCCTTTGTAGCTGACTTTAGGATGCCCACCACTCTCCCTTAGCATCATTGAGCTTTTGTGAGCTGCTGCTGCTACTCACTCAGGAGTGCCCAGAGATATCTCCCACGGGCAAGGAAGTGGCCTTCATGTCCTTAGATAAAAACGTCCCTACTATTGACACCAAGTCGTATTTCTAGAAGGCACTTCCATTTTATGAAACTCTCTCACTGAAGTCAACGTAATCTTATTTTTCACTTGTGTCCAATTCATACTTATGGAAAAGAAGAGTAGAGAACAACCTTTGAACATGGTTGGGATTTTACTGTAATGTACTCACTAGTTCTGAGCTTTCGTGAAAGGCTTCATCTTCTGATATACCAGAGGCAGTGAGAACTGCTGAACTTTCCATGTATATTTTGCGTTCTATCCTCTGGAAATTACTTTCAACTAGAACTCTTTTGGAGTGAAAAATATTTTTTCCCCCTGCATTGTTAAAACCTGTCTCCATCAGAGAATTATCTAGCTATCATGTCCCTAGTCCATCTCCAAAGCCTCATTGGGTTTATTACCAGGTAAAATGTGTTCCAGATCTTAGGATGTGGAAGAAATGGCTGATTTTCCTGTCAACTGTGTCAACATGCCTTTCTTTCTTTTTTGGTTAATTGCTCACTCCCTGCCTTGTTGCCTTCCAATTGGGCTCAGGAGTATCAAGACAGCCAGTCTTCTCAGTGGTTTGTTGTGATTGGATATGCCGCATTTCTGCCAGAACGCTGCATTCTATCTATGTTCCTAGCCATTGAATCTCTGGATGGGAGTTGAATTCCACTTGTTGGCTTACTGAGAAGACCCAAAGTGTTTCATGTCCAAAATTCCATATCTGAGTGGTAACAGTAAAACTTCCCAGCTGCCAAAATAGCTAAATCAAAGGAACCAGGCTCAGAACATCTGCATCATAATAATGCAATTTCTTGGCAATAATCGAGGCATATATGAATCAAAGATTTCCAAAAAACAATGACGGTGTGAATTGAATAGGGGGCACAGAAATAGGAGGGAAGTAGAAGCTAAAAGTCAAAAGGATTTTTATTGGCTAGGAGTAGTGAGGTATAAGGTTGACTTTTAAAACTTTTATGTATTAATTATTTTATCCCCATGATAAGGTAAATTAGAATTATTATCAAAGAAATGGAATGGAAGGGCTTAATAGTTATGTGTCAGGCTAGAGAAAAATGCAGTGTTTTTAGTTCTGGATCATAATCATGTATACATAGCAGTGATTACCACATTAGAATGCTTCTATTTCCATAGGGTATCTAAATAACTGATTAGAATGATTATTTAGAGCGTATGTGTATGGAAATAGTTTTAAATGCACTTGAAAAAGATTAATAGACTCCGCAAGTGGTGAGGTCAGGGGTCACATTCAAGCACATACGTTGTGACATTTTATTAGGCAGAGTAATTTAGGTGTAGTAGAATTGGCCTCTAAACAGCCCTGGTGCTCTCCTCAGCCTTTATACTATTGATGTAATATAAATAAGATTAACAGCTTTAAAAAAATCTCCTTTCTATTAACATATGAAATCAATAGACCAAGACCAGTGAGTAGTTCTATTTTTGATTTGGACTTCTAAGTTTACATTTTTTCCTTTGAAATTCTGTAGGGCTGCTTAGCTTAGTCCCTGCACAAAGAAAGACAATTTAGAACTATCAAAAGGTCCAAAGCATCCACCTTCCTTGGGCAAACTTCTCAGTGGCCTTTCTGAGCAGTAACATTTGTTTAGGTGATGGAATGACATGATCATGCCTTCATCTGCTACTTTTCTCTAAACTCTTTATACATCTTTCTATTCATTGGCAACTCTATATTCATTTATGTTTATTCATTATGATTTAGATGTGAAGAAAGATTCACATATCAACAAGTCAGACAAAGAGGATTGGATTAAAAAAATCTTAAAGAAGGTCCTGCTGGTGTGACTCATTGGTTGAGCATGGATCCATGAACCAGGAGGTCATGATTCGATTCCCAGTCAGGGCACATGCCTGTGTTGTGGGCTTGGTCCCCAGTAAGGGGCATGTAGGAGGCAGCTGATTGATGATTCTCATTATTTATGTGTCTATCTCTCTCTCCCTCTCCCTTCCTCCCTCTGAAATCTTAAACACAACAACAACAACAACAACACAAAACCCCCCCAAAAATCATATTAAATATGATAGGAACAGTGAGCCTTCTCTGACCTCACTGCTTTTGTGCAACTTCTATAAATATTGCAAGCAGCAGAAGCCCTCTTTAAAACTTCCCCCTCCAGCTTTCAAAAATATTAAAAGATGGCTCACATCAGAAAACTACTAGATTTAATAAATGAATTTGGCAACATAGCAGGATAAAAATTAATACCCAGAAATCATGGAATTTTTATACACCAATAATGAATTCTCAGAAAGGGAAACCAAACAATCCCATTTACCATTGCAACAAAAAATTTTAGATACTTAGGAATAAACTTAACCAAGGGCATAAAAGATGTGTATTTGGAAGACTGCAAGACATTGAAAAAAGAGATAGAGGAAGATATACACAAGTTGAAGAATATACCATGCTCATGGATTGGTAGAATCATCATCATTAAAATGTCCATACTACCCAAGGCAATCTACAGATTCAATGCAATCCCTATTACTAGTAAAATACCAACAGCATATTTCACAGAGCTAGAATAAATTCTCCAAAAATTTATATGTAATCAAAAAAGATCCCAAATAGCTACAGCAATCTTAAGAAAGAAAAACAAAGTTAGAGGAATCATAATTCCAGATTTCAAGTTGTACTACAAAGCCACTATACTCAAATAGCCTTGTACTGGCAAAAGAACAGGCATATAGACCAATGGAACAGAACAGGGAACCCAGAAATCGACCCAAGTCATTATGCTCATTTAATATTTCACAGAGGAGGCAAGAGCATACAATGGAGTCAAGCCAGTCTCTTCAATAAATGGTGTTGGGAAAATTGGACAGATATATGCAAAAAAAAATGAAACTAGACCACCAACTTACACCATACACAAAAATAAACTCAAAATGGATAAGAGACTTAAATGTAGGATGTGAAACCATAAAAATTCTAGAAAAAACCATTGGCAGCAAAATCTCAGACATCTCTTGTAGCAACATGTTTATGGATACATCTCCTAGGACAATGGAAATTAAGGAGAAAATAAACAAATGGGACTACATCAAAATAAAGAGCTTCTGCACAGCAAAAGAAAACCATCAATAAAATAACAAGAGTGCCCACTCCATGGGAGAACACATTTGGCAATGATACATCTAATAAAGGGTTAACCTCCAAAATCTACAGGGAACTCAAACAACTTAACAAAAGAAAAATAAACAACCCAATTAAAAAAAAAAACAGGCAAAGGACCTTGATAGACACCTCTCCAAAATGGACATACAGAAAGTCAAAAGACATGAAAACATGCTTAAAGTCACTAATCATCCGAGAGATGCAAATCAAAACAACAATGATGTACCACCTCATATCTGTAAGAATGGCTATCATCAACAAATCTACTAATGACAAGTGTTGGTGAAGAGGTGGAGAAAAAGGATCCCTCGTGCACTGCTGGTGGGAATGCAGACTGGTGCAACCTCTGTGGAAAACAGTTTGAAGTTTCCTCAAAATTTTAAAAAGGGAATTGCCATTTGACCCAGTGATCCCACTTCTAGGAATATATCCCAAGAAACTAGAAACACCAATCAGAAAGGATATATGCACCCCATGTTCATAGCAGCACAATTCACCATAGCTAAGATTTGGAAACAGCCTAAGTGCCCATCAGCAGATGAGTGGATTAGAAAACTGTGGTACATCTGCACAATGGAATACTATGCAGCTGTAAAAAAAGAAAGAACTCTTACCATTAGCAACAGCATGGATGGACCTAGAGAGCATTATGCTAAGCGAAGTAAGCCAGTCAGAGAAAGATAAGTATCACATGCTCTCACTCATATGTGGAATCTAATGTCCAACATAAACCTGATGAACAAAAATAGACCCAGTGACATAGAAATGTCTGTCAAAACTCAGAGGGAAGGCAGGGGAGGGCGGGAGAGGGGAAGAGATTAATCAATGAACTCATATGCATATATGCATAACCCCAAATGCAGACAGTGGGTGGTTGGTGAAGGCGGCGTGGTGTGTTGGGGGAGGATGGGGGAGGGCAATGGGGGGAAAAAGGGACATATGTAATACTTTAACAATAACGATTTATTTTAAAAAAAGATGGCTCATATCCATTATTCATTTTTCTATTTTAAATAAATTTAAATGGAAAACTAGATGATGTAGTGAAATCATAACATTCTGTGTTATTTAATAATAGAAATAAAAAAGAACAGAAGTCAACCAATAGAATGCAGTCAATTCAATCATTCCATAATATTTATAGAACAACTACTCTCTGCAAGCACTATTCTACTTGTTTGAGGTAACTTACTGAGCAAAACATACAAAGCTCCCTGCCCTCGTGGGGTTTACATTCTTGTGAAGGCCACTGATAATAAAACATGCACAACCCTGCAAAGTTAGAGAACAGGCCACAAAACCACCTTCATCTCTGACACCAACTGCAAGTTTGGGAACCCAAGACACATTCAGATTGGATAAAAAAGAACAGAAGTCAACCAATAGAATGCAGTCAATTCAATCATTCCATATATTTATAGAACAACTACTCTCTGAAAGCACTATTCTACTTGTCTGAGATAACTTACTGAACAAAATATACAAAGCTCCCTGCCCTCGTGGAGTTCACATTCTTGTGAAGGACACTGATAATAAAACATGCACAACACTGCAAAGTTAGAGAGGCCACAAAACCACCTTCATCTCTGACACCAACTGCAAGTTTGGGAACCCAAGACACATTCAGATTGGATAATTCATTAGAACTAATAGAATTCACTGAAAGCTGTTATACTCATGGTTACAATTCATTACAGTGAAAGGATACAGATTGAAATCAGCCAAGGGAAGGTAAGCATGAGATGGAGTCCAGGAGGTTTCTAAATGTGGAGCTCCCTGTTGTCTTCTCCCAGAGAAGTCATGGACATAATTAACTCCTTCCAGTAGTGAACTGAAATCATAATCACAGAGTATTGCCAACAAGGGGAGCTCACTTGAAACTTAGTGTCCAGAGTCTCTATGGGGGTCCCATTATATAGACACTAGAGGCCTGATGCACAAAAATTTGTGCAAGAGTAGGTGTCCAGAGACTCTATGGGGGTCCAATTATATAGACACTAGAGGCCTGATGCACAAAAGTTTGTGCAAGAGTAGGCCTTCCTTCCCCTGGCTGCCGGCACCAGCTTCCCTCTGGCACCCAGGACCCAGGCTGGCTTCCCTTGGGCTGCCCACAGGCACCTGGGACCTGGGCTGGCTTCCCTCCAACTGCCTGCAGGACCCGGGCTGGCTTCTCTCTGGCCCCAGCTTCATCAGGAAGGACATCCGGAATGATGTCTGGTCTAATTAGCATATTGTCCTTTTATTATTATAGTTGGTCAGCTGCCCACATAGCTCACCTCAGCTTCCAGCCCCTCTGGAGGTTGAGCTGGTACTGTGTGACCCAAAGTCTCTGCCATAAATCATATTGTTAGACTATATGGCATGGCTCAGAGCCCCCAGGTGAACACATACTATTATTAGGCAGGATACTCCAAAAGTTTATCTCCCAGGAGCTGAAGGCAAAGGCACAATCTTTCTTTGCTCAAGGATAAATTCATTACTACACAATAATATATAAGTATATTATATTGAGTGGTGAGTGTTAGAAGATGATATGTGCTAAGGAAAGATTTTTTTTAAATAGAGCAAGGTAAAAGGAATTAGAAGTGTGTGCATTAAGGGTGGTAGGGGGCAAGGGCAGTTTGCCTTATTGAATACAGTGTTCAGGATAAGCCTCATAAAAAGAATGACATTTGAGCAGTTGACACATATGATTTTTAAGGTAATAAAACCAAGGTCCAGAAAGGCCTTGTCTAAGGCCAACTGAGATCTGCTGCCTGTTACATGTCATTGAGCAAAGACATTGTCCAGTGGAGTGCTGTATAAGTTTCCAGCTTGCAGGGTAATGGGTCAATTTTTGTCCATAGTCAAGGAGGCTTTAGCATAGTAGAATCACAGAGATGTCAGTAATGGGAGTCAACAAAGAGAGTCAGGAGCTGGTCTAAGATAAAGTTCTAAAATCTAGAAGAAAGCAAGGCAAGAAGCAGAAGGAAGCAGACAGGCATCCAACATGGGAGAATGGCCTATACATATTTCAGACAGTTTTTCTGAGTCCATGGGATGTGTTTGCACATCAGCCAGCCTTCTATTTCACCTGGTGTGAGGATAACAGTGAGTGTCATCAATTATTTTCCTAGAATGTTCTACTCTCCTCTTTCTTTTGGCAAAGTCATAGTCTTCTAACATGACCCAGTTCACACATCTCGGATTAGTCCCTCTTCTGCTTTTCTTCAGCACCTTGAACTCACTTCTTTAGTGTTACATCATTGTATTATGGTCTTTTGCAGACACTTCCAATGACTAAACTGTGAGCATATAATTAGTAAGAAACATATTTTATTTATATTTGTATCCTTGGCACCAATGTTACCCAGGAAGTGTTCAGTAAGCATGTGTATAGGTTGAGTAAATAAGTTAATTCTTGAATCCATGAAGGACCTCAAAGTGATTATTTGTTGTATACTTCTGATATAATCTCAGAAAACAGTTCAGTGGTATGAACACTGCTTGTTGTATGAAGATATGGAATCATAGTAGAGATGATATAAACCTCGCAAGAACAGAGGTTGATAAACCTGGCAAGCTAACAGACAATGTAGTTACTACTCTGTGCTTACTTTCTTAGTTGTAGTTCTAGAAATAATTTTGGATTGGATTTTTGTATAAGTTCTTCTAAAGATTAATCAATTATTCTTTTGATACAATAACGTGTTTGTTTGTATATATATGTGTGTGTGTGTGTGTGTGTGTGTGTATTCATTCCTATAAACCAGGCATTCTGTCAAGTGCTGGGGATATAAAAATGAAGAAGACACAACACCAGTCTTTTTGTAGAGAACATTTTAGTCTTAGATTTTAAGGAGGCAATTGGCATGAAGTCAATCATAATATAGTATTATATGTACAAAGTGAGGCAGGTCTAGAGCAGTAAGTAGATGTAATGTCACTCTTTTTAAAAAAATAATGCCTACTGAACACTCACGTCTAGTCACATATAAAAGCAATGGCTCTGAGTGCAAAGACAGGAAGCATTCTAACTTTTCTAATCTGGCTCTTGTCATCCAATTAAATCAAACTAAACTGGATTTTAGCTCCTCTCTACCAGTTTTGTGATTGTGGACAAGTGTTCTGAGCCTTGGTTTCCTGATTTATAAAGACAGTGATTTCTACCTCAAAAAAGTTCAGGAAGAACAGTTTTTTTGTTTTGTTTTTTAAATGTTTTTATTGATTTTTAGATAGAGAGGAAAAGAGAGGGATAGAGAAAGAGAGGATATCTAGCAGACTCCAAACTAGGTAATGTATATTATACTTCACATTATCTTTGATACCAAAATGTGCAAATTTAGAAATTGTAGCCCACAGATGATTGTACAAAATACATTCATTTTAATAATGTTCAAACTTCAAATATCTACTGTACAAGAGAAGTGGACATTGTTTGAGTGACCAAGAAGATTAGGGTTCTCATGTTAGAAGAAAATACAGTTGTAATCCTGTGCCTCGCAGAATCCCTCTCTATTAATGTACGTCTTGGTTCAGATGATATGGAAAATAACATGGTGGCTTTCCTGTCATCAGAATACATTGCACAAAAAGATGCTCCTAGTAGTGCTCCTTACCTTTCAGAGGTCAGATCTCTTTGGACATGTCATATTTCACACGTTCTTTCAATTAGGGTGCACAGGCCTTGCTGTGTAACTGACTTTATTTTTTATAAGTGATCCTGTTTCATTTGTGAACAAAAAGGAAACCGATATGTAGTCAATTTTCTAGAGGTCATAGGAAAAGAAAAATGCCACGTTAATGATAGTTCAGTGAAAATGTATTTTAAAACCCTCATGTCATACATTTTAGTGCTGGTACAATTTATTTAAACAATATATCCTTAAAGGGAGCTGAATCATACATTCTATGTTAAAACATTCAGCCAGGCTGGTTTTATGAAAAGCTTCTGCCATTGGCTTTTTACCCTCTAAAATCCCAAGTATATTAGCTTTTCTAGCTCCAATCTCACAGTGTTTGAGCAATAGCAATAATATGCTTATTCAATGTATATATTCATTTTATGATAATATTTATATATAATACATTTATATATTTCTAATTGATTACATATTTATAATCAAATTAGAATATTGCCTTAGAAGATATTATGTTCTCTGTATAAAAGCCAAAAACAAAACATTGAATTTCAATTAAGCAGAGAGGCACTGTTTCAAGGAAAGACGCAGTTTATTTGGAAACCTTCCAAATACATTTATTATTTTTGTTACAGTGTTGCAGCTGTGCTTTTTATAAGTACTAAAGCGACCTTTCTGATGTTCACTGGGCTTAGTGGCGTGTGTCGTTGACTAGTGCTGTTTTCAGTGACTGTTGCATTACAAAAAGCAGAGTTGATCCTTGCGTGCCCTGTGGTTTGTCTCTTTTTGTGCTTCCAGGTAACAATAACCTCTCATCATGATTACAGAGTCTCTTGCAGAAAGATGGGCCTAATCCCGGTGCTCCATCAACTCAGTAATCTATTCCAATCAGTATTTGATGGATTTGACAGGCCCTCTCTAGCCAAGTGAGACAGACTCAGGCAGGTCAAGCAACTTAGAGGTCTGCTGCAAAATATTGGGTGAAATCCTTGAGCTACATAAAAAATTACACACACTGAAATTGCTTTTGGTCTCCTCTCTGTGGCTAGAGAATGGATATGAAAAATTTCCGATACAAAATTCAAAATACTCCTATTATTTTTGGGACAAATTCATTCAACATTAAAAACTTAAAGATAAATAACCTGGTATTATATTTAATCAACAGCAATACTTCAGGGTTATTAAATAAAATGTTTCAATGCATACACTTGGCTTAGTAGTTTTGATTTTGCATTTAAAAAGCCCTGATTTCTGAAAATCATGAATCAAGCCTCACAATTCAATTTTGAAAGGCATAAACAAATGAATAAACAAATATTTAAGTTTGTATAAACATCTTCTCCAATTCTGAAGGCTGGGAAACATGGCGAGAAGCCCTTCCATGTAGTATGTCACTCTTGAGTATTCCATTTTAACTAGGGAAGATTAGTCTCTCTTATGTATATTTCCTTTTATATTAGCACTTACAAGAATAGAATTTAGAAACCTGTAATTTCTCAATGCACATTTATTGCTATAGTTGATAATAATAATGATGCACAAATTTTCTTCTAGAAGTTCTGAGACAGAATCAAAACTTAAAAATTTATAGACAATATACAATAAAATAGAAGTGATGTGTAATAGTTAAACATTACTTATCCTATTTCAGAAGACTTTATTCTTTTTAAGGTATACACCCTGGCAACTTACTTTAAGTATGTTCGACTCAACTGCCATTTGAAATATTTCAACATACTCCAAATACTTGAATGAAAACAACTTACTTATCGTACTCTACTTTCAATGTCTGATAAAAGCAGGTTGAGGGAAATTTATGAAGGGTTATCAATTTAAAGTGCTTACATTTCTTGCTGTACTATTTCCTGATTCCCCCCCCCCCAAAAGCTCAGCTGGCTCCCCTGACTTCACAGCAAGATTTAAATAAAAAGAAATCTAATCTTTCCGTCTTTCTTTGCGTTAGGCCTAGACTGTACACAGTAGCTGTTAATCTAAAAGTTTTATCTAAGATTTCAAAAAGTAGCCTGCTTGTGATGTGAAAATAGCACAGCCTCAAAGCACTAACAGGGATTTCCATTTTCTCTATGAGAATGTTAACTCCCAGAAGCAGCATTCTTATACAGATGTATCTTGAGTCTTCTCTGGCCACATAAGTATAAGATTGCTCATCCTAAGAGCCTCTGTGCTGTTCTGCTCCCCAGCACCAATGGGTGGACTTGCTTGAAGTACCTATAGGGAGGTGGTTGGTTAAAAATGCATTGGAAGCAGACTGTTTTGAAGCTGTACTGAATGCACCTTTGTTGTCACATACCTTTATAACAATTTGTATGCGCTGACATCCTTTATTACAGGACTCCTTGTCCAGAACACATTCTCAACCAGTAGGGATTAGAGGCTATTCCTTGGATTGGATCAGGTTTGGCAATTTAATCACTCAAGTGCAAATCCCCTACTGCCCGTAATAAAGGAAGTCACTGGTTTTAAATGAATGAACCCTTCACATAATAAAGGTAAAACTTAAGGAAGACACAGTGACACATCTGGTTTGGTAAAAAACAAGTAGATCTTGCTATGATTATGAAAGTAAGGCTATGTTTAGAGGCTGGTCGGCAAGATACAATGGAGGCAAGCGTGGAAAACAGAAAATGCCACAACATGTCAAAAAGATTTGGTATATCCTTTTTGTCTTCTTATCCTAGAAATAAAAAGAAAATAGCTTTAAAAGAGTTCTCTCTCTCTTTTTTTAAACTGACTAAAATACAACTTCTTCCCTGGATATTTCACCCATCATTCTTAAGTTCGTTACTTTTCATCATTTCACAGATGCAAATTGTAGAATTGTTATGGGAGCACGTATTGGGATAATGTTAGAGGTAGCTCAAGTTATGATCAACCACTAAATACCGAGACTCAGAAGACACCTTAGGTCAGTGGCTCCTGGGAATCTTTTTAAAATCCTGATTGCTGGGCCTCACCGAGACTCAGAAGACACCTTAGGTCAGTGGCTCTCAACCCTGGCCGCACATTAGAATCACCTGGGAATCTTTTTAAAATCCTGATTGCTGGGCCTCATCCTCCGGAAATTCTGTGTCTTTGTTACTAATGTTGTGGCCTCACCCCATAACAAAGACACAGAATTTCTGGAGGATGAGGCCCAGCAATCAGGATTTTAAAAAGATTCCCAGGTGATTCTAATGTGCGGCCAAGGTTGAGAACCACTGCCTTAGGTGGAAAACAGCAACAAAGCAGTTCGGTTAGGTCTCTGAGCTGTGCAATTCCGCCCCTGACCACACGTGTCCTCACAGCCCCGCAGATCCTTGAACAGTGCCAGCCAGAACTCTGCGTGAAGGTGCTGCACTGACTCCCACTGCTTTGCAAGAGGCTCTGTGGGGGAGCACAGCCGAGATTAATATGCGTTGAAAAATAAAATGCCCTTACCACATTTTTGTCTGACCTTTGCACAGTTAAATAAAAATATTTCCTCACTGGGAGTTTTTGGCTTCATGTCAGGTTTGTAGAAGGAGGGGGAAAAGTCCTCACAGCATAAGAAGGGGACGCTGGTAAGTGAAACATGACAGATATTAGTGGAGAGGTGATTCCAGTCAGGTTTCTCGTCCCCTCCTCCCCTTTGTACTTGGTGTTCTACCCTGGGGCAGAATAACTGATGGAAATTACATCTATAGGAGAGTTGAATATTGCTTTAAAATGCCAATAAGACAAGCGTGGGAGCAGACAATAGAACCTTTATTTGATTTCATTTTATTTTGCTCTGGAATGCTTCATATGCCAAAGCTCTGTGGCAGAGCTGGGTGAGTGGGAGGAAATCAGACTTGTAAAAAGTTAACCTTGAACAAAGAAAACACCAAACGCTTCATGTCCCCTGCTATGCTGAAAGCCTTTTCAGGAACAAAACTGAATCAATTGCCAGGAAGTATGTGGATAACACAAATGCAAAAGACTTTTCTCACTCTCGTCCCTCCATAAAGGTTCTTCATAATCTATTTATTTCTTCATTTTAAAAAAATTTTTTTTTGCCAAATCGGCTGAGGGAAGCAATGCCTGCTAGTAGCAAGAGACTTGCGTTCCCTTTGTCTTGTGAACATTGCCCAGGCTTCAGGTGCTAAGCTGGATCCACCCCAATGGCCTGGGTGCTCCCTTTTCCTTTGTCCAGTTTTCACAGTGGAACTTAGGGCCAGGGCTCTATTGTCACTTTCTTTTGAGGGTGGTTTTAAAGTATTCTTCTTCATCATTAAAATAATTCACATTGTCAACACACCCTTAAAAGAGTAAGTTGAACATACTTTGGGCTAATCAGTAGGAGGAATTACTTCATAGCCTCGAAATAGAGATTGTTCTGCTTTCTCTTTTCTTAAAAAAATATTTTTATTGAATTTTACAGAGGAAAGGACAAGGAGAAGGAAGGAGGAAGGGAGGATGGAGGGAGGGAGGGAGGAAGAGAGAGAGAGAGAGAGAAAGAGAGAGAGAGAGAGAGAGATGTGAGAGTGAAACTCCCATAGGCTGCCTCCTGCAGGGATCAAGCCTGCAACCTGGGCTCCAACCAGGAAGCAAATTCAGTGCACAGGACACCGCCTAACCAACCAGGGCTCCTCTGTTTCCTCTTTTCTTTTCAAACCTGAGTGTCTTCTTGAAAGGAAAGACTCTGCCAGCTTGGGCAGCATGCTTTCCTTATTTTTCCCCATGAGGAAACAATAATCAGATTTTGATTACAGCCTTCAGCTCATCAGGAGATGAATGGAAGTTTCAAGAAGAGCACAAGACAATTGATAATCTCTAGCTTGGGGAATTGGACAAACACCTAAATGTGGAAAGTTAGTCACCAGGGTAATGGGTTAGGAAGGCCATTTAACTACATTCAACTAAAAAGAACACATTTTTAGGAGCTCCAAGAGATATGGTAGTACTTTAGCCAAGGTACCTGCATTTCTCCTTTCCTCAGAATCTCAGGGCTTAGTATATATGAGGATTACCAGTGATACATAAAGTTTACAGAGAAAAATTGAGGTTTATTACAGTTCAATAAAGTAAAATCTTTAAAAATATCAAATTATTAAGAGGGATAAAATTGCCTGCAAACTTTTACAGATGTATCTATTTCTATTTGATGAGGTATAGCTTGAATCGGTCCCATCCCGATGTTTTTTTTCTTAATTTATTTCTTTTAAGTTAGAAAATTATTCCTTATTTTTATAGGTCATTGAGAGTGTTAGCAAGTACATCATGACTCCATAAGGCAGTTCAGCATATTTTTGGATGAAACATTAACCTGAAATTATGGAGAGATTTCTCATTGAAGATATTAAGTTAACATTCATACCACATTATTTTTTAAAAAATGGAAGCTTGAATGTTATTAACTTGAGAAATAGGAGCAAATGGACCCTCAATTTCCTCCTGGGCATCGACAACTTAGAAGCATATTCATTTGTATGCTGGATGTAGTTTGTATATTGCCCAAAACTATTATTGATTTCCTTCACTAATATGTATAGAAAAATCACCAATTTCAAGAGTCAAACCCTAGATGATTGAAGAATTTGCATCACAGATTAGTATTTTTAACAAACCATATTGTAGTACATATCAATTAAAAGTTTTGCTATTTTAGTTCTAAACTTATAACTTGAAACTATTTAAGATAATGCTATGTTGTTGAGGCATATAACTTGATCAAGCCAACTGAAATTATGGACATGGTACTTACCTGAATGACCATGTACATGAAGGAATATTTGCATCATTTACTACAGGAATACCTTGGAGATACTGTGGGTTCAGTTCCAGACCTCCAGACCATTGCAATAAAGCAAACATTGAAATAAAGGAAGTCACACAAAATTTTTTGTTTCCCAGTGCATATAAAAGTTATGTTTATACCGTACTGCAACCTAGTTAAGTGTACAATAGTGGTATGTTTAAAAAAAACAAAGTACAAACCTTAATTAAAATGTACTTTACTGCTAAAAAATGCTAACCATTGTCTGAGCCTTCAGTGAATTGTAATCTTTTTTTTTCTGGTGGAGGGTTTTGCCTTAGTGTTGATGGTGACTGATCAGGGTGGTGGCTGCTGAAGGTTGGGATGGCTGTGGCAATTTCTTCCTTTCACGAGCCATTTCTCTGTAGCATGCAATGTCGTTTGATAGCATTTCAGCCACAGCAGAACTTCTTTCAAAATTGGAGCCAGTACTCTATAAACCCCGCCTCTACTTTATCAACTAACTTTCTATAATTGTCTAAAACCTTGTTGTCACTTTAATACTCTTCCCAGCATCTTCCCAGACGTAGAATACATTTCAAGAGATTACTTTCTTTGCTCATCCCTAAGACATAACTCCTCATCCATTGAAGTTTTATCATGAGATTGCAGCAATTCAGTCACACCTTCTAATTCTGGTTCTCTTGCTATTTCTACCACATCTGCAGTTACTCCTCTACTGAAGTCTAGAACCCTCAAAATCACCTATGAGGGTTGGAATCAACTTCTTTCAAACTCTTGTGAATGCTGATATATTGACCTCTTCTCATGAATCACAAATGTTCTTTATGGTATCTAGAATAGTGACTCCTTTTCAGACTGTTTTCAATTTACTTTGCCTAGATTTATCAGAGGTATCATTATGGCAGCTAGAGCCTTATGAAATGCATTTCTTAGATAATAAGATTTGAAAGTCAAAATTACTCCTTGATTTATGGGCTTGCAGAATGGGTGTTATGTTAACAGGCACAAAAACAACATTAATCTCACTGGACATCTCCATCAGAGCTCTTGGGTGGTCATTGCATTGACATCAAGCAGTAATATTTTGAAAGGAATCTTTTTTTCTCTCTAAGCTGTAGGTCTTAACAGTGGGCTTGTAAACAGATGTACTGTCATCCAGGCCTTGCTATTCTATTTATAGAGCACAGGCAGAGTGTATATAGCATAATTCTTAAGGAGGCCCTAAGATTTTTAGAGTGGTAAGTGAGATTGGCTTCAAATAGAAGTAACCAGCTGCATTAGCCCTTAATGGGAGAGTCAGCCTGTCCTTTGAAGCATTGAGGCAGGCACTGACTTCTCCTCTTTAGCTGTGAAAGTTCTAGATGGCATCTTTTTTCTTTTTCTTTTTTTTTTTGGCATTTATTTTTTTATTTTTTAATTTTTTTATTGCTTAAAGAAATCTGTCATTTAGTATAGCCACCTTCATTAATTATCTTAGCTAGATCTGGATAATTTGCTGCAGTTTCTACATTTGCACTTTCTGTTTCACGTTGAACTTTATGTTATGGAGATGGCTTTTGTTTGTTGTTGTTAATCCTCACCTGAGGATATTTTTTCATTGTTTTTTTTTAGAAAGAGTGGAAGGAAGGCAGGGGGAAGAGAGAGGGAGTGGGGAGAGAAAAAGAGCAAGAGAGACACCTATGTGAAAAAGACACATGGATTGGTTGCCTCCCGCATGCGTCCAACCAGGCCTGGAATTGAGCCTGCCACTGACGTACATGCCCTTGAATGGAATTGACCCGAGACCCTTCAGTCCGAGAGCTAATCCACTGAGCCAAACCAGCTAGGGATGGCTTTTTTCTTAGACCTTATGAACCAACCTCTGTTAGCTTCAAAATTGTATTCTGCAGCGTTCTCACCTCTCTCAGCTTTTATAGAATTGAATTAGGGATTTGCTCTGGATTGCATTTTGCCTTGAGGGAATGTTGTGGCTGATCTTCTATCCAGACCACTAAAAATTTCTCCATATCAGCAATAAGGCTGTTTTGCTTTCTTGTTATTCGTGTGTTCACTGGAGTAGCGGCTTTAATATCCCTCGGGAACTTTATCTTTGCATTCATAACTTGGCTGTTGGCATGAGTGGCCTAGTTTTCCACCTTTCTCAGCTTTTGGCCTGCCTTCCTCATAAGCTCAATCATTTCTAGCTTTTGATTTAAGGGGAGAGACATATGACCCTTCCTTTCACTTGAATACTTAGAGGCCATTGTAGGATTATTAATTGGCCTAATTTCAATACTGTTGTTTCTCATAGAATCAGGAGGGCCACGGAGAGGGATAGACATGGGGAACAACCGGTTAGTGGAGCAGTCAGAACCCACACAACATTTATCAGTTAAGTACGCCATCCTATAGGGGCAAGTTTTGTGTTGCCCCCAAATAATTACAACAGTAACATCAAAGACCACTGATCAAAGATCATCAAAAATATAATAATAATAAAAATATAACAATAATAAAAAGTTTCAAATATTGAGAGAATTATCAAAATGTGGCACAAAGTGAGCAAATGCTGTTGGGAAAATGGTGCGAATAGATGAGCTTGATGCAGGTTGCCACAACCTTCAATTTGTAAGAAAACCCACAACATTCGTGAAGTGCAGTAAAGTGCCATAACACATTTCAAACACTCTTGAGTGTATCATTCTGCTTGGCTGCTTCCATACTTGGTGTTGCTTCACCAATTTTGTTGTTTGTTATTTTGCACAGTCTCTAAAAGTGTATACTAAATGAGTTTGGTTTTAGCATGTCTTTAATTTCACCATTGTTCAGTACTAACCTAATATCAATAAAGCAGTGTAAGGATTGACATTCACACACAGTCCTTTATTATTCACTGAACAACACATGGCTTTGTTAGCACGTTACTGTTCCATCAGCACTGATTTCATTATCTACATCATGACTCAATACCATTGCTAGTTTAAAAAAAGAATTCTCCCATTGTATGGGCTTTTGTTAGTATTAAAAAAGTGTTTGCCAAGTACTTCTCTCCTGTATTTACCACACTTATACCAAGAGCTGTTGTATGATATGAACATTAGTGGTTCTTTCCAAATATAAAGTGAGATATCTAGCAGCATGATTTTCAACAGTTAAAATGAGTGATATTATGTGACATACTACAATCACTTAACATAGGAGTCTTGCCAATATTCCAATCTGCTTTCTCTCAGAGGAGGATATTTTTCATTTAATTAGTGGATGGCTTTGCTTTTTTCATATTCTTATGAGTAGAACAGCTTTGGATGATGCCTCTCTAGTTTTAATCCTCCCCCCCCTCTTTTTTTTAGTGACAGAAGTCATACATTTTATATTCTTCTGCGAGACCATCTGTAGTAACATGACCCAGCTTTTCCCAGAATGGTTCACAGGAACTCCCAAATCTCTTTTATTTAAAACGAAGCAGCAGTATTGCTGTTCCAACTTGCCATCCCAAAATATGCTGCTCTGTCATATTGACTATTTGAGTTAAAGGCCCTTGAAAACCAGCAAATAAAAGAAAATTACTTTGACTTTCCATCTTTTTCTTTTTTAAAAAAACATATTTTTATTGATTTGTTTTTAGAGAGAGAGAAGGAAAAGGGAGAGAGAGATAGAAACATCGATGAGAAAGAACATTGATTGGCTGCCTCCTGCATGTCTTTTACTGGGTATTGAGCCCACAACCCAGGCATATGCCCTCACTGGGATCGAATCAGCAACCTCTTGGTTCATGGGTGATGCTCCACCACTGAGCAACACCAGCTGGGCTTCCCTCTTTTTCTTAAAAGCAGGAGATGAAATTTCTATATGAAAGATTTCCTCCCTATGACAGAAAGCCAGTAACATTCTTATCATCAAGGATGAGAAGTTGAGACAGAAAAATCTATACAAATAGATCTTGTTAAAATTATTATCTTTGTTTAGCCTCTCCACATAGTTTAGTTACTTGCCCACAGTTGTCTCTCTTTGCTCAACTTAATATAAGAGCAAGTAGATTTTGGTGTTTCTTTGTGTCTTTGTTCCTTCTGAAGTTTCCTATGTCAAGTAAAACTTATATTAAATACATTGGTATGCTTCTCTCCTATTGATATGACTTAGCTCAATTTAATTCTCAGGTCTAGCCAAAGCAAGGTAAAAGTTTGCCTCCCCTATAGCCCCAAGGTTGTGATTAAAATATACAAAAATGTCATGAGCCCTGGATTGGGAACTTGAGTTAGTTCAAAACTCAATTTGATTACTTACTGTTAATTTGAATAAGTATCATCTTTTAAATTTATAATGACTATAACCATAGTTATATCTGAGTTGTAAGCCTCAGCTATGAAATAAACTTTACCCTACTCCTGCCACACATGCTGAAATGAGTTAAACTGACATGGAATTGTAATTCATCCTGTGAATATATTTATTTGTATTTATTTTTACCAAGAATTCCATGAGAAAGCTCTAAAAATAAATATCTTATGACATTTAATTTAGGTTTAGGACACTAATGTTACCAATAAAAAGATGGGATTGCTTAAATAAATTGAAGTTAGAGTCATAACAAAGCTTTCAGCAGAGGGGACACGTCGATGAAGAAGGCAGCATGTTTTTAGCTGGAGAGGACATTAGAGAGTATAGTATGTAACTCACTTATTTTACAAGTAAGGAAACTGAGGCCAGAGCTATTTATGAACTTGGGTTTTAGTGTTATACCAAAAGTTAGTGGGAGGCCAGTCCTAAAGTAGTCTTTCTTGGGTGCCAGTGTAACTCAATAGTCTTCAGCTATAGCTGTTATGGGAGGCTTGCCAGCCGTAAGCCCAGTGTCTGGCACCTGTCGGTCAACTGAGCAGTGCTCCTGCTATGGGAGTGCACTGACTGTCAGGGGCAGTTCCTGCGTTGAGTATCTGCCCCCTGATGGTCAGTGTGCAGCATAGCAACTGGTAGACTGGTTTTTCCGTCACTTAGGCTTTTATATATATATAGATATGCATAGCCCATGGACACAGACAATAGCGTGATGAAGGACTGGGGGTGGGTGTGCGATGAAGGGAGTTAATGGGGCGGAAAAGGGAACATCTCTAATACTTTCACAATAAAGATAAATTTTTTAAAAAGAAAAAATATATATGTTTTTATGATTTTCTTTAAATTATTGACAAATGCCCTGCACAAAGGTTCTTATCAATTCAAATTCCATCAGTCCTGTATAGGAGTGCACGTTTCCCCAAAATTTTATCAACATATTGGCTCTTTAATTTAAATTTACTTTTTTTGTTGTTTTTTTGAAGTTGAATATTTTCTAATGCTAATAAGCTATTTGTATTCCTTTCTTAATTAATTTCATATATATGTTTTTATACACTTTTTATTTTAGAGGATAAGATAATTTTGAAAATAATTATTTGTATGTTATGCTGCCATGGCAAGCTCTTCCATAGAGCTTTGAAGCTACAATATATATCAAGTTTCTCAAGGTTATATAAACAACTGAGTTTTTGAATTTGTGGAATTCTGATCTTTTAATTTATATTTGTGGAAATTGCAAAATTAAGTTTAGCTGAGCACATGATGGATGTATATAAAATAAGGCAAAAACATATTTGGAAATTCTCCTGGTGTATTCAGTCTGATCAATTTAAAGACCCTCTAATTAAGTTTGACTCCAAAGAAAGAAGAAAGAATGGTGACCTTTTGAGATTATAACTTAGACAAGGCTTTGAAATCATACTAGCCATCTAGTATATAACATTTATAAATGCTATTTCTTTATTATCATTGCCCTAAAGCAATGTCTTTAAAAAGAAATAAAAACACAAAAATAGGTTCTAGTTAGAATGAGGCTTCTATGATATCCAATTCCGTGAAATGTCTGCATTAAATCTGTAGCTGTCAATTCCATGTTTTGTGGTATATTTTCACTTGAATTGTCCTTGCCTGTGAGTATAAGGAATATTTTTAGAATGATTCTGGCCATAAGCAAAGCACTCTTCTTCCTAAAGAGTTAGTAAAGGTTTAGATTTTACCTCTCAAAGGGAAATAAATTTGTATTGAAATATGAATGTTAGGCCTTAGTATATTGTGTGCTTTAAGTGAAATCAAAGCTATAATTTCCTAAGACATTATATCAATTCAATTTAACATCTTATAGGGCATTTAAATTAGTAACTTTTTGAGAGCAATGTAAGGGACTTTATCTGAGATGAATGCAGTCTCCAAGCCAAACAGGTTGTGCTGCTGATGTACTGCTGTTTTGAAGAGCTAAGATCCTGTAACTATTGGAGGTAGGGTTCATTGAGAAATGTCAAAGAAAATCAGAACTCACAGAAAGAAGCAATAGAGATTTCTATATCAGATATATTTAGGTAAATTTCCTATTGTAAAAACCTGAAAAGCAAGGGTCAGAAAGGAAAAAGGGAGAGAAAAGATCACAGCATACACTATCAACAACTGCAAGGGGCTGATGGCAGAGCAAAGGGACATGGATTGAGGTGATTGTTTAGCTATTATTTAAATAAAATTTTTAGAATGTCAAATATGCATTAGGTGAGAGGACCTGTGCAGCTGACAAAGTGAAGGTCATGTTTTCTTCTTAGAGGATCTCATTCATAGTCTAGTGAGTAAGACACGAATAAATAAAATCATAGTGATAAGAGCTACAGTAGAAATACCTACCAACTATAACAGAAGCACAGGGAAGGCACATTTAACTCTGTCAGTAGATAAAGAATGTCTCTTCATATTAGTGAAAGCTGAGGTGAATATTAAAGAACCAGAAGGATGTGATCAATTGAAAAATAATGTGAAAAGTATGGACAGAGCCAAGACATGAGCATGTACAGAATCTCTCAGGGTCTACAAGTATCTTAGCATGATATTAGCACTAATATATATATATAGGAAAGTGGTGGGAGAAGAAGACCATGACAGATGCATTGCATGATAGAAATTATCCTGAAGGTAATAGAAAGACTTGGAATGATTTAAGAGAATGATATGATCTGATTTAGAAAAATTACTTTTGTGTCAGTGTAGGTTTAGATTGGAGAGGGAGGAAAGGAAGAATAGAAGGAGGTAAATAGGAAATCCAGGTAAGAAAAGATGAGCATCCAACATAAGGCGAAGGCAGGGGTAGTAGAGAAGGAAAATAAATTGTTAAGTATATCAATTAGAGGTAGAACTGACAAAAATGTTGAAATGGAGTGAATGTAGGAAAGCGAGAAATCTAAAATAACCTTTAGACATCTCAAGAGACTGGCAATATGATGACATAAGTCTCTAAGATAGAGAATTAAGATTTGTGAGTTATACAGGGATCTTGTTATGTTGTTTTTT
>NW_005367953.1:3215302-3223637 GCF_000412655.1 Myotis brandtii
TTTTTTTTTATTCTGGGCCAGCTTTAGCTCTGGCTCTAGCTCTGAGGCTTCCGCTGCTGGTTCTATAATCGAAACAATGTATAACTCCAGCTCTGAGATCCCGGCCGGCTGAAAGTGTTACAAAGTTTCAAACTGCCAGCTCAGAGGCTGGCAGCGCAGGCGGGGAACGTTGGCTTCCTCCTTCAATGAAGGAAGCAAGCCTCATATATATGTTTTTATACACTTTTTATTTTAGAGGATAAGATAATTTTGAAAATAATTATTTGTATGTTATGCTGCCATGGCAAGCTCTTCCATAGAGCTTTGAAGCTACAATATATATCAAGTTTCTCAAGGTTATATAAACAACTGAGTTTTTGAATTTGTGGAATTCTGATCTTTTAATTTATATTTGTGGAAATTGCAAAATTAAGTTTAGCTGAGCACATGATGGATGTATATAAAATAAGGCAAAAACATATTTGGAAATTCTCCTGGTGTATTCAGTCTGATCAATTTAAAGACCCTCTAATTAAGTTTGACTCCAAAGAAAGAAGAAAGAATGGTGACCTTTTGAGATTATAACTTAGACAAGGCTTTGAAATCATACTAGCCATCTAGTATATAACATTTATAAATGCTATTTCTTTATTATCATTGCCCTAAAGCAATGTCTTTAAAAAGAAATAAAAACACAAAAATAGGTTCTAGTTAGAATGAGGCTTCTATGATATCCAATTCCGTGAAATGTCTGCATTAAATCTGTAGCTGTCAATTCCATGTTTTGTGGTATATTTTCACTTGAATTGTCCTTGCCTGTGAGTATAAGGAATATTTTTAGAATGATTCTGGCCATAAGCAAAGCACTCTTCTTCCTAAAGAGTTAGTAAAGGTTTAGATTTTACCTCTCAAAGGGAAATAAATTTGTATTGAAATATGAATGTTAGGCCTTAGTATATTGTGTGCTTTAAGTGAAATCAAAGCTATAATTTCCTAAGACATTATATCAATTCAATTTAACATCTTATAGGGCATTTAAATTAGTAACTTTTTGAGAGCAATGTAAGGGACTTTATCTGAGATGAATGCAGTCTCCAAGCCAAACAGGTTGTGCTGCTGATGTACTGCTGTTTTGAAGAGCTAAGATCCTGTAACTATTGGAGGTAGGGTTCATTGAGAAATGTCAAAGAAAATCAGAACTCACAGAAAGAAGCAATAGAGATTTCTATATCAGATATATTTAGGTAAATTTCCTATTGTAAAAACCTGAAAAGCAAAGGTCAGAAAGGAAAAAGGGAGAGAAAAGATCACAGCATACACTATCAACAACTGCAAGGGGCTGATGGCAGAGCAAAGGGACATGGATTGAGGTGATTGTTTAGCTATTATTTAAATAAAATTTTTAGAATGTCAAATATGCATTAGGTGAGAGGACCTGTGCAGCTGACAAAGTGAAGGTCATGTTTTCTTCTTAGAGGATCTCATTCATAGTCTAGTGAGTAAGACACGAATAAATAAAATCATAGTGATAAGAGCTACAGTAGAAATACCTACCAACTATAACAGAAGCACAGGGAAGGCACATTTAACTCTGTCAGTAGATAAAGAATGTCTCTTCATGTTAGTGAAAGCTGAGGTGAATATTAAAGAACCAGAAGGATGTGATCAATTGAAAAATAATGTGAAAAGTATGGACAGAGCCAAGACATGAGCATGTACAGAATCTCTCAGGGTCTACAAGTATCTTAGCATGATATTAGCACTAATATATATATATAGGAAAGTGGTGGGAGAAGAAGACCATGACAGATGCATTGCATGATAGAAATTATCCTGAAGGTAATAGAAAGACTTGGAATGATTTAAGAGAATGATATGATCTGATTTAGAAAAATTACTTTTGTGTCAGTGTAGGTTTAGATTGGAGAGGGAGGAAAGGAAGAATAGAAGGAGGTAAATAGGAAATCCAGGTAAGAAAAGATGAGCATCCAACCTAAGGCGAAGGCAGGGGTAGTAGAGAAGGGAAATAAATTGTTAAGTATATCAATTAGAGGTAGAACTGACAAAAATGTTGAAATGGAGTGAATGTAGGAAAGCGAGAAATCTAAAATAACCTTTAGACATCTCAAGAGACTGGCAATATGATGACATAAGTCTCTAAGATAGAGAATTAAGATTTGTGAGTTATACAGGGATCTTGTTATGTTGTTTTTTTGCCACTTTATGTTGAAATGTTGTCCAAGTAGTAGTTTTTCGACAGTGGTTTTATGGACCAACATCTTGATTAGGATGCTAAGCTGGAAATGTAGGTAATTTTCATGGGTGTGTATGTCAGACCAACAAGTGTGCTTTTATTGAATGAAAGAGAACTAAAGATGGAATAATTATAATGCAGAAATAGGTACAAGAAAAGGATCTAATCATGGATCTCAAAAAGTAGCCAGAGACATAAGAGGAGAACTGGAGAGAGTGATGCTGATGGAAACTAAGAGAGGTAGACTTCCAGGAGACAAAGATCAGCATTTTCAAATTTTGCAAATAAAGACTAAAAAACGTCCATTGGGCTTTATAGATAAGAGATCAAGGTGACCAGGGGAAGAAAGCTTTCAATGAAAAGGTGGGGTCAATAGCAAAATTTTAGCTTGATGAATGAATGAAAGTGGGAAAATTGGATCAGCAGGGTGGTTACATTCAAGACTCTTAGTTATGAATAAGAAATCGAGGAAGCCTTGGGGTGAGGAGGATTTTTTTCTTTGAAGATAATCTATGCTGAAACATACTTACAGATGGGGATTAAAGGCCAATCTGGAGAAAGAAAACAATGAAGAGGAAAAGATTATTGAAGGAGTGAGAACTATAGAAAAGGGGTTAACTAGGATCCATAGGAGTTTGAGAAATAACCATGGACCAGAGGGAGGGGATAACTCTTCTCTGAGGTATACAAGAATGAATTTGATCGCAGTTATGTTAATGTTATGGGAATGGTGGCGAGGGTCAGGGCGAGGAGGGCGTAAATTATAGAAGTTGAAGTAGTTCTCTGTTCAGGTGATTGATAAAATGCAATTTCAAGTTGTAGTCAAAGAGAAGCACTGTCCTGAGCAGAAAAAGTCACAGTATTTTAATGAGAGGATGAAGAAGAGAGGAACTTAACCTCTTTGTCAAATAGAAATAGAACTAATAGGGATATTCTCCCCCCAAGATTAGAGCCTAGAGCCAGGCCTGAAAATTCAAAATGGAGTAACCAAGATTATTGTCTCATCAATACAATAGATGCCACCTACTTAGCATTTCCTATGTGTCCGATTCCCTACTAAATGCTTTGCCAAAATGGCTTTTGTTTCAATCCTCTTAAAATCTTATTTAATAGGTATTATTATCTGCATTTTCCTGGTGAGAAAATTGAGGCTTACTAAAGTTAAATGCCTTGCCCAAATTCATACATCTATGAAGCAATATCAAAATCAACATTCTAAAACAGCCTCTGTGTCTCAAAAGCCTACACTTGTGAACAACATTGTTTTATTTGGATAGAACTGCAGAGTATTCCAAACTTTGGCCAAGCTAATTGGGTAATATGAGAGTATCTATTTTATGTCCTAATTCATATAACTAATTTCTAAATTTTTCCACAGTTCAATAATGATTACCTGTGACCTTGAGTATGATAAACAGGTTGAGGGAAGAGGACTCAGTGGAGGAAAAAAAATGTGAGAGAAAGCCAGGAACCCAAGAGTTGAAACTTTAATAGAGAGATCTCTCATTTTTTAAAAAAAAAACTGAGGGAAATCAGTAGAATAATTGCTGAGCCAAAGAACATTCTGTTTGGCTATTGTCCTTGCTGACTTCTCTAGTTTCTTGTTTGGAGGTTCTAGCAGGGGAGCGCAGCTACTCGTATACCCTTGACCGAAGACCGGTCCTCTCCTCGGGGGGGAAGGTCGTCCTCTTCGACCGAGCGCGCAGCTTCGGGAGGGACGCACATGGATCGGTGAGGGAGGAGGGGGACACCCGCCTAGCCAGCCAGATCAGCCGAATCAACCCTGGCGATCAATGGGGTGACAGATGTCGCAGCCAGATCGCCCTCACATCCTAGTTTCTTAATGGGTTCCTTTACTTGGAAATCTCACAATTCTGGGTCCTCTTCCCAACAAAACTCTCCTCATAATTCTTGAATTACTTTATTTAGCTAAATATTACCTGTAATTTTTCCGTTTTGATGTTCTTTGCAAATAAAGAGTGCTGTGCTCTGGGTAGTGGTCCAGGAGACCTCTTACAGTGCCATAAAATATATAATAGATTAAAAGCAAAAAAAGAAAAAGAAAAGAATACACATATCCACACACTCATGGATGTTCTACTATATGGGAGAATAGTGGCAGTTTTCAAGTAAATTTAAATACTTGTAAAATTAGAGCGAAATCACCAAATTACCTTAGAATCTGAATTCCCAAATGATCTTTACAATTAGAGTCAGTTAACATTTTCTGTTAATGTTCCAAGGAAAGAATTAGTAAGTAGATGGCTATAAACTTTTGAACAAAAAAGGGTTTCTGCTATTAATTCCCCTTAAGAAATTTAGCCTCAAGAAGAAACCCTAACCACAAATTATTTTTAAAGGTAAAACATGTCGATGGTTGAATCAATATCAGTACTATTACAGAGCCCATATTTTTCTCTCTTTTTATGATAACAGCAAATCAGGTCATCCCAGCATCTCACCTTTCAGTCCAGAAGTTCCATAGTCAACATGATTATTTTACCCACAGCTTTAAAAGCCACAATCAAAATGACAAATTTGTACATTATTTGACCATGTCTGCAAGTGATTTGGACATTCCTTGTTAGCACTGGGAGACCACCATGTGTTCTAGGCACTGTTTGTGAATCTGTCCACCTGATTAGTTCGTGTTCTCTGTAATAACCCTGATAGTCCTGAACATATGTTGTGGGCAAAATCTGTAAAGCAAAAAAAAATAAAATCCAGAGTTCACCCCATCTATCTTTGTCACCTTTAATGCCCACACTTATTCAGTTACTGAATAAGGAGGTGAAAGATTTGGATTATTATACTTTTAGTATTTTTACATGTAATAAAAGTAGTCTGATGAATTTCAAACGATTAGAAGGAAACCATAAAAAATGACCACTCATTTTACTCAATTTAAATTCATAGCCTAGAACACTGTGGCTAATAATTAGCTGTAGCTAATGAAACAAGGCACATGTAATTGACAAGACTGTACCAGAAAGGCACACTCTATCATTTTCAGATACAGGGCACTGCATATGCCAGAGTTTTATACAAAGGAGAAGGCTTGAACTAGGTGGATTCTCCACAAGGGAAAATAAGTCTTCCATTTTAGAAACACATGGTAGCTCTATAGATTCTTTATGTGATTTTTAAATGTGTCTGACATTTTTATTAATGTGTTTAAACCAATGTTTACCTAAGCAAGATCATTCTCCAGTACATTTTGCTAAAAGTTCTCCATTAACCACGTGTTTTATCTTTGGACTTTACAATCTGACAAATAAAAAATTCCAGCATAGGGTGTTGTGCACACAGGTTTACTCAAGCACAACTGTTATAATCACTTGGGGCTGCTGAGTTCTCAGTGCAGCTGGTTTGTTGTAAATCAATTACAGTCATTTCCTAAGGATTATGAATCACACTTTAAGAATGTGCTCTTATGTGTCTTAATTTGACATTGGTAAAATTCCACTGGATTATAGAAGCAATGTAGGGTTTTATTACGAGCCTGAGATGAACCTTATTAAAGGGCTAGGATATTCATTATTCAGGTCATGTCTGCACTTCATTAGAAGCTGTGTTATGAATAAGTTACTCATAACTCAACCCTGATTTTATAGCATCTGAAACCAAACATCAGTACCAAGCATAGGATGGAAGAAATAATTTGTCCAATCCTTAGGTCATCCTGCAGAAACAAAACTATATAAAAAGTAGATAAATTATTTAAAATGTGAGCTCAGCTAATAATACCATAACATTCAATCTCTCAAAACATAACTCTGTCAATTGTGTTGATTTCCTTAAAGACATATTTTAAAATATGAAATCTGTCGTAGATATGCTCTACTAAGAAAATATTGGGTTAATAAAATGCAGCTCTTAATGTTTGGGAAAGTATGAAAATGATAGTACATATATTCCCCTCCCCCCGACCTATATTGTAGTACTTTAAGTAAACAAGGAAAAAGACAAACTAAAAGTCGATAGATTACAAAGAAATGCTAGCACAGTATTCAGTAAGTACAAAAGAGCATAGAAACGTATGTTCAGAGCAACCCTGGAGAACCTTTAGCTTTTCAACCTGACAAGGCTGAGGGCTGAACAAGGAAATTACGTAGTACTCAGGGTCAGTAGTCATCTGCCTCACAGAGTGAAGCACCAATGTTTACAAAGAATCTTTGTTCCCCTTTTTTCTTTCATCTATTGTCTTTTTGTAGCAAGGAATGTCTGAAAAGGATGCTAGCTAAAGCAAAAGGAATGCTCTTCTAGCTAGCATTCCTGACCTGAATTTCTTATCAAACCATCTTCATAAAGATGTTATCGCTGTTTAGTGGTAATTTTAATTACATATCTCATGTCAGTGCAAGATACAGGCAGAATAATTCTCCCTTATGCTTTATCAGGATGTCTTTTTAAAAAATAACAGCAGAAATGGGTTAGTTACTATGGGCTTAATGATTACAGTTAATGAATACCACCACATGCCAAAAGAATTTCATAGGTCAACACATCAAAGGAATCATTTTGACATTATTACATTTATAAACAAAAGTAAAATGCTCTACACTCAGACTTTCATTTTTTCAGTGTAAAAATAATATATTCAAATCAAATGTTGCATCTTTAAGTCATTTTAAAGCATTTTTAAATGACAAGCTGTGGATACACTTAATGTTTTCTTTTATCTGGGCTAAACGCTGTTCATATTCTGGATGTATTTTAACCTTAACAATAACAAGTAATAAGGACCTCAAGAGCCTGTTTAATCTCCTTTGACCCAAAGATAAAGGGCTTGAGAAAGTTGAATTCATGATTTTTCATGATCCATGGGAAACCAAGGATAGCAGTTGAGCAGTTTCATCATCTTTAAAAGCAAGATATATCCACAGAAGCTATTCTGTAAGAGTAATTTAGAGACTTTTGTTAGGTCCATTTATTCTTTTGGGTTATTAAGAAATCAATTTGTAAGTAGCCTCTGTAGTATAATAAAATTTTCTTTTACAACATTTTGTTAAATGTCAACATTTATATTAGTCTTCATCATTATCTTTTTCTTTCAGTATAAAAACTGTCAGATAATTAATTATCATGAAGCTCAATTTCACTCTTAGAGCACAAGTTTTAAAAAAAAACAGTGGTACCATGACAGTAATACTTAGAAATAGGTTATTTTCTGGCTCTTTCAGTAATGCTAAGATGTTTAAATCCTGGATATAACTCCTTAGCATCCTACAAATTTGTATATTAAAAACTATAATAAACATGTGCTAAATATCAAGGGAATTACATGGAATATTATTTTAAAAACTTATCATTTCACAATCAAAATTAAAACTGTACACATGAAATGAAAGCTATTAATGATGTAGATTTGATAAACAATGTTGAACTTATGTTTAGTGTTACCGGTAATTCCTTAACTTGCATTAGTGCTCTTTCCTAGAAATCTACTTAGGCCTATCCTCAGCATCAGGACATAAATCTTTCATAACTGTTTTCTCATTCCCAAATCCACATTTTTCCCCCTTTCATAATAGCATTAACTTTTATTTTTGAAATTTAGTCCTCATTTATACTTTAATATTTATAGCTGATTTTTGGCTTATATTCTGTTATGATCCTCTATATTGACTTTATAAATCATACTCATTATCTTATTACTTTCTATAAGTGTTTTCCTCAGTGGCCATTTCTGCTCATTTGATCCATTACAATGATGTTGTATTGCTTCCAATGCTATAGCAGTATTTTGCACTCATGTATCAATTTCATTGTGTTTGCTTTCTAGTTTTCAGGAATTTCTCATCATTTCTAGCCCATTTATGGCTATTTTTTTTTCATTTGTCAACTTCTTTATGTTTTAATCCTCTTAAAATACTTTTCCTTAGATTTTAGTTGGGGAGTTACATAAATAAGGTGTAAGTCTTCTGAGTACACCATTGTGATACAAATTTGCCACAAACAATTTGAAACATATTAGAGCCTAATCCTATCTAATAATAGAGAAAATGGTCATTAGCCATACCTCCGCTACCCTTCCCATTGGCTAAGCAGGGCGATATGCAAATTAACTGCCAGCCAAGATGGCGGCCGGCAGTCAGGCAG
>NW_005367953.1:3225035-3275545 GCF_000412655.1 Myotis brandtii
CAGGGGCTTTACCTAGGGATTGGGCCTGCCCTCTGCCACCCGGGAGCAGGCCTAAGCCAGCAGGTCATTATCTCCCGAGGGCTCCCAGACTGCGAGAGGGCACAGGCCGGGCTGAGGAACCCCCTCTCCCCCCCGAGTGCACAAGTTTTTGTGCACCGGGCCTCTAGTCCTATCTAATAAAAGGATAATATGCAAATTAACCATCACTCTGCTACAAAGATGGCGGTTCCTGCTGGAGCCACGGAGCCCATGGAGGGGGCTGGAGGATTGCCTTCCAAGCCCCCCACATGCCCAGGCTGGCTGCCAAGGGAGACATTCGGGGAGTGCAGTGGTGAGACATGCGGGGAGTGAGCGAGGTTCCCAGTCTGGGGGTTCCAAATCCACCGTTGGTTCCTTTCACTGCTGATTTTCCTCCTCGCAGGTATCCTCCACGGAAAAGCCATTCCATGCAAATATGTCATGTCCTAATGGGTGAATGCTAAACCGAATGAGTGTCACACCTGGGCAACCTAACTCCCGTTAGAAAAAGGACCTGGGAGGAGGGATTTGGGGATCACGAAGCCATCGTGACCTGCTCGGTCTCTGGAACTGCTGTCAAACACAGGCAGTCTGAGACCCTCCCAAACAGCACCTGAGCTAAACCTGAGAACCAAGATATTTTCAAGGCCCAAAGTTGATGGGCGTAAGGGGGCAAGGGAGCAAAGCAAGCAGAACAGCCAACTCAACCAAAGACGCAGGAGCCTAAGATAACGCAGAGAAATGTCCTGGCCCTCGATGCCCTCCCGCAGATGTGGTGCTCACACCCACCTGGGGGGAGGGGGTGTGTGTGTGCAGAATTTAAGGCCACCGGCAGGAGGGAAAGTCGAGGCATGCCTAAGGATTTTTTGTACATGTCCCACAGTCGAGAAGCAGAGTCAGAATCAAGAAGCGATGTCTTACCTCGGTGCTGGGTTGTTTAAAAGTATCTAAAAATAGCAGTTCCATCACGAGTCCACCACCATGTTTGCCCCAACGGGAGGCGTGCGGAGGACTTCCAAGGCAGCCCTATAAATTTTTGTGCACCGGGCCTCTAGTCCTATCTAATAAAAGGATAATATGCAAATTAACCATCACTCTGCTACAAAGATGGCGGTTCCTGCTGGAGCCACGGAGCCCATGGAGGGGGCTGGAGGATTGCCTTCCAAGCCCCCCACATGCCCAGGCTGGCTGCCAAGGGAGACATTCGGGGAGTGCAGTGGTGAGACATGCGGGGAGTGAGCGAGGTTCCCAGTCTGGGGGTTCCAAATCCACCGTTAGTTCCTTTCACTGCTGATTTTCCTCCTCGCAGGTATCCTCCACGGAAAAGCCATTCCATGCAAATATGTCATGTCCTAATGGGTGAATCCTAAACCGAATGAGTGTCACACCTGGGCAACTTAACTCCCCTTAGAAAAAGGACCTGGGAGGAGGGATTGAGGAGTCACGAAGCCATCATGACCTGCTCGGTCTCCGGAACTGCTGTCAAACACAGGCAGTCTGTGACCCTCCCAAAGACCACCTGAGCTAAACCTGAAAACCAAGGTATTTTCAAGGCCCAAAGTTGACGGGGCTAAGGGGGGCAGGGGAGCAAAGCAAGCAGAACAGCCAACTCAACCAAAGACGCAGGAGCCTAAGATAACGCAGAGGAATGTCCTGGCCAGCGATGCCCTCCCGCAGACGTGGTGCCCACACCCAGCTGGGGGACGGGGTGTGTACATGCAGAATTTAAGGCCACCGGCAGGAGGGAAAATCGAGGCATGCCTAAGGATTTTTTGTACATGTCCCACAGTCGAGAAGCAGAGTCAGAATCAAGAAGCGATGTCTTACCTCGGTGCTGGGTTGTTTAAAAGTATCTAAAAATAGCAGTTCCATCACCGAGTCCACCACCATGTTTGCCCCAACGGGAGGCGTGCGGAGGACTTCCAAGGCAGCCCTGTAACCTCCAGGCGGCGACAGCAGCTCTGGAGAGGGAAAAACTGCAGCACTTCCTGTGTCCGAAGTGCTAGCACCGCAAACCTTGGCCTATCTCCAGCGCAGCAGAGAAAGGCTGAGAGAGGAGAAGTGGGTACGGTGGCTCCTGTGGTCCAAATCCTGTCGTTGTCTCGCGTTACCTAGCCTCAGCGCCCTCCAGGGCAGCCTTGGTGCCAGTGCAGAGGAGGCTTTGGAAAGGGTGGTGGTGAGGAGAATGCTTCCGACTCTGGATACCCAGTGAAACTGCCATCAAGAGCCTTTCTAAGGCTGGCAGGAAAACACGGCAATGAGTGAAGAATAATGTCTCAAAATGAAGAGATTGTTTTTGTTGTTGTTGTTTTCTCATCAGCAAAATATGAATATTACCTAACCCACAGACTTTGCAAGACTCTCAAAATGAAGAAATTGTTTTTTTTGTTGTTGTTTTCTCATCAGCAAAATGTGAATATTACCTAACCCACAGACTTTGCAAGAATTAATTGAAATAAAATTCCAGAAATTGTATAATGACCGGGCTGAAGTGGATAGGTTGGTTGAGTGTGAGCATGGCCCTGTGCACGAAAAGGTTGCAGGTTCGATTCTAGGTCAGGGCACAACCTGGCACATACCTGGGTTTCAAGTTGGATCCCTGGTCGGGGCTTCTAAGGAAGGCAACTGAAGGGATGTTTCTTACATTGATGTTTCTCTCTCTATATCCCTCTCCCTTCCACTCTCTCTAAAAATCAATGGAAAAATGAACTAATGCCATATCTACAAATGTGGATAACATATAAAAAAAAAAAAGTAGGGAGGCCCTAACAGGTTTGGTTCAGTGAATAGAGCATCGGCCTGCGGACTGAAGGGTCCCAGGTGTCAAAGGCATGTACCTTGGTTGCGGGCACATCCCCAGTTGGGGGTGTGGCAAGAGGCAGCTGATCGATGTTTCTCTCTCATTGATGTTCCTAACTCTCTATCCCTCTCCCTTCCTCTCCATTAAAAAAAAATCAATAAGATATATTTAGAAAAAAAAAAAGCAGGGTGAAAGAAGTTGAATATGTACTGTATAATTTAACTTTTTAGGGGCATATATGTTATCTATACTAATAAAAGGGTAATATGCTAATTAGACTGGACATCTTTCGGACATCCATCCGGATGTCCTTCTGGACAAAGCCACGGTGGTGGGGGCCGAGACAGAGGCCGTTATGGGTGATCAGGCTGGCAGGGAGGACACTTAGGGGCGACCAGGCCAGCAAGGGAGGGCAGTTAGGGGCAATCAGGCTGGCAGGCAGAGACAGTTAGGAGTAATCAGGCAGGCAGGTGAGCAGTTAGGGGCAATCCAGCTGGCAGGGGAGCAGTTAGGGGTGATCAGGCTGGCACACAGAGGTGCTTAGAGGTGATCAGGCAGGCAGGCAGAGAGGTTAGGGGCGATCACGCAGAGGTGGTTAGGGGTGATCAGGCAGGGAAACAGGGGCATCAGGAAGGCAGGCAGAGTGGTTAGGGGCGATCAGGGAGGCAGGCAGGTGAGCGGTTAGGAGCCAGCAGTCCCAGATTGCGAGAGGGGTCCCGGATTGGAGATGATGCAGGCCGGGCAGAGGAACCCTCCTGTGCACAAATTTCATGCACCGGGCCTCTAGTCTATAATAATAAAAGCGTAATATGCAAATCAACCGAATGGCCGCACTATGACACCGACTGGTGCCAGGCCAGCCAAGACGGGTGCGAAGTGATTGGTTGGGGGGGCCCCAACATCATCCCATGATCGCCCCAAAGAGGGAGGCCCAGGCCACCGACCACTATGACACCGACTGGCGCCAGGCCAGCCAAGACGGGTGCGAAGTGATTGGTCGGGGGGGCCCCAACATCATCCCATGATTGCCCCACAGAGGGAGGCCCAGGCCACCAGCCAGGATGGTGATCAATTGGGGGCTCCGCGATCGCCCCAAAGAGGGAGGCCCAGGCCACCGACCGTCGGCCGCAGGGGTGAGCAGGGCCTCGCTCTGTGGGGGCGATCCATCTTGGAGTCCCAGATGGGTGGGCAGGGCCTACCTCTTTGGGACAAAGAGGGAGGTCCAGGCTACCTGGCCAGCAGTGCTTCGGCAGGTGGGCATGGCCTCCCTCTGCGGTTGATCGATCATGGGGCCTCTAGTAGTTTTATAATAGGAAATTATTAATCATATATCTATGGACTTGTAGGGAGATTGTATATGTGTATATAAATCCCTGTATCCTAGTATAGAACTGAATATTATATGTGTGGTTAAATGTGTATTGATGTGTTTGTGCCTCTGTGTGTGTGTGTGTGTGTGTGTGTGTGTGTGTGAGAGAGAGAGAGAGAGAGAGAGAGAGAGAGAGAGAGAGAGAGTGTATGAGAGAGAGATATTATTTACCTCATTGTCACAATTAAACTGACATCCCTGGATGTAACTATTATATTTAAGAATTATATTTAAGATATTTATAGCTAAATATCTTATATTCAAACTGCTTATATTATATAAGCCAATGAAATTAAGAAAAGAACAAAATTAAAGGAAAATATAAGAGCATAAAGGAATATTTCCAGGACACATATCCACTTCAGAATAGACAAGGTAAGCTAATGAAAAAATATAGAAGTAAATATTCCTATGTCTCTCTATATGACCATATGTCTATAAGTTGTACTTTGTTATATTTTTTCAATTCAAGTTTTAAATTTTAAAAACTCATGTTCTCATTCTCAGAATGATCTTCATGGTCAATTTTCTGGAGCTATTTTCCATAGAAAAATAAAAATGTCCAATAAAGTTGTTTAGTTCTGGTATGATAAATTAACATTATGTTTTAAACTAGCATTGAAGTATATTTAAAATATCTTAAAAATAATAAAGGAGAAAATTTTTTAAAAAGTATCTCTTATAGAAGGCCAAGTTAAAAATGAAAAGTGCTCAAAGGCTCATCCCAGTGAGGTTTTTCCATCTAAATAATATAGTGATTGAAGAGGAAACTATAAGAGTGAAGTGATAATAAGTACAGTTGCCAAAAGAATCATTTTTTATTGGATAGATATTGTCATCACTTGATAAAAACTTCATTGATCACTCTCTGGTGATTTTCTCCTTTACTTCCCATGAAAGGAAGAGCAAATGTGAAAAACTAAAGAGCATTTCAGAAGTGAGTCACACAATTCTTAGAAATCCACGTATTAAGAAAGCCAGTGTGTTCCTTGGAGACAAATGGTTGGAAGAGTCAGCAACAGTTGGGAGTTACATCAACAGAGTTCTCCAGAGATAAGCCCTTTTTCTGTAATTAGAATACTGAAAGTTGGGCTTTTCATTCTGATTCACAGGCTTGAACAGCCCAGAACCATGTATCTGTGGTGTGAGAAAAGCAGAAAGAGCTCCAGACTCTGGCATCTGGACTCTAAAATGTAAAGGATAGAAATCTAAAGAGCTCAGTTCACAACAAAATAGAAAGAGACTAAAATAAGTAAAGTTTAATGTAAAACTTACAATTATATAGATACTAGTGGCCCAGTGCACAAAATTCGTGCACATTAAAAAGGGATTAATTAGAGGAAATATTTTAATATTGCTATTAGCCCTTTCTCTATAATAGAAGTGTCAGAGATGAAAGAAAATTAGTAAAATGTATATGAAAATCTTCCTCCTGTCAGAGTCTGGGGCACACCATGAGACCCAGAGTCAAGTCCCTGCCCACCCACATGCCCCAAAATCACACAAGACCCAGACCCAGCCGCCCCCCCCCCACACACACACACACATTGGGCTAGATCCAGACCCAGCTGATCCCACCCTTGTCAAGCCCTGTCAGGAGTGGGGTGCAGCCTCAGGTCCCCTGGCCCAGTGCCAGGGCGGAGGGCACAGCCTGAGGTCTCCCAGCCAAGGCCATGGTGGGGGGCATGCCTTGAAGCCCCCATCAGGCCCCACCAGTTGGGATATGTGGCCTGAGATCCCCTGTCAAGCCCTGCCGGGCAGGGGTGTGCACCTTGAGGTCCCCCGTCAAACCCCGCCGGGAGGAGGGTGCAGCCTCAGGTCCCCTGTCAAGCCCCACTGGGCGAGGGCACGGCCTGAGGTCCCCTGGCCCGGGGTGAGGGGACCAGCCTGAGGTTCCCTGTCAAGCTCCGCTTGGAAGGGGGTGCAGCCTGAGGACCCCTGTCAAGCCCCGCTGGGAAGGGGGTGCAGCCTGAGGTCCCCTGTCAAGCCCTGCTGGGCATGGGGTGCGTGGCCAACGCTGTAGGTGCAGCCATCTTGTGTTACGGAAAACCCGCCTCCGCTGTGGGCACAGCCATCTTGTGTTATGGAAACTTCCCCCCCCCCACCTCCGCTGTGAGCACCGCCATCTTTGTGGCGGAGTGACGGTCAATTTGCATTTTTCCACCAGGCCTGGGGGGTGTGGCCTGAGGTCCCCCATCAAGCTCCGTTGGAGGGGGGGGCACGGCCTCAGGTTCCCCTGTATAGGATTTACATTTATTTTGCTTTTCTTCTGTACTTTAGGGCCTACATTAGTTCTATTAATTGAAAGTAATTGAAATTTTTACAATTTCTATTTAGTAAGTTCTTACTAAGTACCAGGCAGGTGCTATGATAAATGTGGAGAACTGGCATGGTCTCTGCTTAGGGCAGCGGTTCTCAACCTGTGGGTCGCGACCCCTTTGGGGATCGAATGACCCTTTCACAGGGGTCACCTAAGACCATTGGAAAACACATATATAATTACATATTGTTTTTGTGATTAATCACTATGCTTTAATTATGTTCAATTTGTAACAATGAAATTGGGGGTCACCACAACATGAGGAACTGTATTAAAGGGTCGCAGCATTAGGAAGGTTGAGAACCACTGGCTTAGGGTATTAAATACTCAATTAAAAAATAGACTAATAAATGCCACAATAAGGAAAGCCTGGGTACTGTAGGAGCTGATAACAGGACTTTCTCCCTGAGTCTTGGAGTAGGGTGAAGTTTAGGAAAGGTTTCTTAGAGGAAGTGATTACTGGATAACTGAATGAAAAAAATAAAGAGTTAGCTAGATAGAAAAGTTGGGAGAGGTAGAAAGAGGAGGAACATTGCTTAAAATAAAGAAAACAACATGTGCAAAGCCTGTGAAACAGAGCAAAGCTGAGAGAAGTTAGCTATGGCTGGACAAAAGGGTGTGAGGCAGGGAAGAGGGGTAGCCAAAGCCAAAGCCATTCAAGGCCAAGTGATAAAGGGCTTCTTGGCCATCCTAAGGTATTTAAAGGATTCTAAGGGAACGGAAAGCCACTGATCCCTTTTAATTAGGGATCATCTTTACTAGGTTTGTGATTCAGAAAGATCACTCTGTTTGCTGTATGGAAAATGTGCTGGAGAGAAGCAAGCCTGCAGGAAAGGAGAGCTATTAACAAGCTTTAATTGTAATCTATGTAAGATATTATGACATAACTAGAGGATCCGTGCACCAGTGGGGTCCCTCAGCCTGGCCTGCAGGGATCGGGCCAAAACAGGCCCGGTGCACGGATTTGTCCAGGGCGTGTCAGGCCCGTCTCGCCCAGTCCCAATCTGCTGGACCCCAGCAGCAAGCTAACCTAGCGGTTAGAGCATCTTCCCCCCTGGTGGTCAGTGCGTGTCATAGCAACTGGTTGAATGGTTGAACAAATGGTCAGACACTTAGCATATTAGACTTCTATTATATAGGATGGTGTCTCACACTGGCATTGTGGCAATATGGATGGAACTATTTGGACAGATTAGGACACAGAAGGTAAACCTTAAGAGGATTTGGTAATTAATTATATGTGGGAAGACTGGACAAAGAGAAATCAGTCAACCATGGTACGTAGATTCCTGATGAGGGCAATGAGGAGAATAGTGATGTAATTCACTAAGTTTGGACTCATTATGTATCATCAGATCAATTTTATAATTTAGTGTTACTATTTATTGGCCTATGTCCTCCATTCTAGAATGACTGACTTGCATGACATCCCTAGTTACTAAGTGGCATGTTACATCTCAATCTAATGTTCAGGTATTTGGGAGGTATGACATTTTTACCTTCCATCATTTGCATCTCAAGTTATCCTAATCATTTAATTCATTCATTCGATTGTCAGTGTACATTCATTGTATTTATAATGGATAAACACTAAGAATTAAAGTCTAGTTCCTGTCTTTAAGGAGCTTGCAGTCTAGATTTCCAATTTTGCAGCAAGTAGATGGCAGAAATACACTGGTCATACATACTTATTTTGTGGCAAACATTAAGTTCTAAAGCATTGTCTGAGGAGCAGTGTTTAATTTCACAGTCTTCTTTTGTTTTTCTTTTTTTATTATACTGGAAAAATTTTTTGAAAGGGGAAATGGGTATTGTGGCAGAGTGAGCTGGTTGCCATTTAATATCTAATCTCCTCCACCAGAATCCCAATGTTTAACTTGGCAGTTGACACACCATTTAAAAACTACATTTCCTAGCCCATCTTGCAGCTAGGTATTGTCATGTGATAAGTTCTGAACAATGAGAAATAAGGAGAGCTATCCTGTGGGACTTCTAAGATGCTTCCTTAAAGAAAGGACATACACATTTCTCCACCTTTCCCTATCCTGCCATGGGAGTGCAGGTGCAGCAGCTGGAGCTTGGGCAGCCAGTTTGGACTGTGTAGGTAAGGATGACACTCCAGTAGTAACACAGCCGTGAGCTGGAAGGCACTTGATGATGATGATGATGATGATGATGATGATGATGATGATGATATCACAGAGCTCACCATGGAAGTCTGGGATCGGAAACATCAAACTTTTATGGGAAAAACAAAAATTTCTATTTGGTTTAATCACATATAATTTTTAAATAAGTATTCAAAAACCATTCCTAAGTTATACTTTCCTAAACAACAAACTAAAGAATCTGTGAATGTTTAGCAACTCTTTTTGAGTTAATTAAACCTCAGCTAAGGAATTGTTCCTGCACTTATTAAAAAGTAACCCCAGGGTAAACACTATAAGAACTCTTGTATTTTTCTTATGTAAGTGGAGAACCAGGAGCAATCAGAAAATTCACAGGCTGTGGGGAAAGGTTGCATGATCTTGTCTCCCAATATACTCAAAAAAGCAAGTTACTTGTGAGATGACATACTCTTATGTTCATGCTCTGGGAATACAGCAGCAGTGATGTGGCCCAAGAATACTAAATCCCAGCACACATATGAAAAAGAAATACAGATCTCCTTCACAGGTCTCTTTCCATATGCTGAAGGTACATCTCTCTTAGTCAAAGACTAGGAAATGATCAGTAGTCCAGTAGATATCAGCAGTAACCCAGTTATTGATCTGTATACCTTGCCTTATCTGTTCCTTTATCAGCTTATCTATAGAAAATGAATTGGCAAATGTGCCATATAAGTAGTTTTGGCTTTGTTTTGTCATCTTGATTACTGTTCTATTCAGATCCAATCTCTATCCTATATATTTAAAGGCTAATATGCAAATTGAATAGCTGAACGACTGGTCGCTATGATGTGCACTGACCACCAGGGGGCAGACGCTCAACACAAGAGCTTCCCCCTGGTGATCAGTGCTCTAGAAGCTGTGCTCATGGCTGGTGAGTGCAGAGGCAGTGGCGGGAACCTCTCCCACCTCTGTGGGAGCACTAAGGATGTCTGACTGATGGCTTAGGCCCACTCCCCATGGCAGTTAGACATCTCTAGTTTCTTAATAAGAAGAAAGTTGTGATAAGGAAAAGACTTAATATTTATTTCAAAAGGTTAATAATTAAGTGCTCATTTTAATAGGTTTATTTGAACTTTCAACCTCTAGTTTCTTAAGAAGAAGAAAGTTGTGTGTAAGAAAAAGACCTAATATTTATTTCAAAAGGTTAATAGTTAAGTGCTCATTTTAATAGGTTTATTTGAACTTTCAAAAATGCTATACATTTATTTAAACAAAACTTCTTTCCTACATAGAATGAGAGAAAATAATCAAAAGCGCGAGTTCCCCCCACATTCTGGAATATTTTAACATACCAGATTCAATAATAAAACATGTCAATATATCTACATTTTTGGTACTGAAGATATATGACAAATGATGTTTTCTACCTTATTATATATCTTAGTAGAAGAGTGAGCACAAAAATTGATTTATGATTATATCATAAATCCTTTATCAATTGTGATCACATGTGCATGGCATAAGAATTAACTTTACACTATTTCTGGGAGAAAATAAATTCTTGATAAAAGAGGTAATCACTCAAAACTCAGGATATCTAACAGGTAATTGATCTGCAGCTTTATCTTCTTTATTCTTATAAGAATAATTGTCCATAAGTGACAAACGTTGCCAACTATTTTTTTCCCTAGACAATATAATTGTGAAATAGCCAATTAGATTCAGAGTTTCAGATCAATATTTTGATAGCTCTTCAAGATGAAGTATTCTTTTGATAGTGGCCAAAATTAAGGGCTACATTAAGAGGAATATTTTCAATAAGTGATTTAGCACTGCGACTAGCACAGTGTATTTAATGATATGTCTATAATACTGCCAGAGCATTAAGTGGAATTCACTAACAAATGCTGTTACAGTTTCACTTCTGCTTTGATGATTTGCTTTACATTAATATAAATGAGGTAAAATTAATACCAGCTCACAGTATAGCAGCCCATTTAATTGGGTTGAACATGTTTCAACTGCTTTTAGTAATGAATTTAGTTTCAATGATAATGAGACCATTTGTTATTTTTAATTTTAGAACAAATAATTTTGTGCACACTTTTTAATTTATCAATTTATTCCGTTAAGATGTAAGACAAAACATCTTAAATATTTAGAAAATCAGTTTTTAGTACAAATATTTATTTTATACAATAAAAAATAAAGTCCTGAGGAAAATGTCATTTATTTTTTAGGAATACTATCTGGAAATAAAAAAAAACACCCCATTTTCACTGTAACTAAGAGTATGTCACTGTATTTATCACTAAATATTCCCACTTGCTTTATATCAGAAAAGTATATTTTGCTCATTTGTTCCTCACATGTGCTTACCCAGAGAAGATTGTATTTACTTTCAATGGAGCCTGTGACTAAACATGAGGAGTCACTTGAAAGAAATTTAATGAAAAAAATAAACTGGTGAATAAAATAGAATCAGTGGCATGGTAACATGAAATAGACTGCTGAATCTCAGAGGGAAAGGGTGAGGATTAACCAAAGATCTTACCTATGTACACAGACAAAAGGGTGGTGAAGGTCTGGGGCAGGGCAGTCCAGGAGGGGTGGAGGGGTGAATGGGAGGGAAAAGGGGGAACATCTGTAATACTCTCAACAATAAAAAAAACACTTGGATTGAGATACAAAAACAAACAAACATCTTTCTAAAAGTGTTTTACTTAAAGAGTAAAGCAAAAAAAAGTAAAATGAAAAACCTCAAAATCTCCAAGTTAGATATTTTTTTTAAACGTAATAGTGATTTTATTTAACTTCAAAAACATTTCAGCATTCTAAACATACAAAAAAATAACAAAACGTTGCAAATTGTGTTTAGCACAGAAGGTTCTCGACTTTCATTGATGCAGTGACTTTCACTTTGTTGACAATGAAGAGTTGTACAGTTTGTTTTAAAACAGTTTAAAACTATCACACTTAACTAAGAAAGATCCAAACATTTCTCATGCCAGCTGACCCCCCCTTTTCCACAGTTAAGAATGGCAGGATGCGCTGTCACTATATACAAAATCAAGACAACCTGAAGCTAAATGGATGCCCACTGCAGTGTCCACAGGTCCAACCTCACAGTGCACGCCCTGAGCTACGACCCCTCCACAAGGCATCTTCCCCGCAGCCCAACACCAAGCAAAGAGCATCAAAAACTTGTCTTGGTTGTTTCTTCTTTTTACAAACTATAGAGATGTGCAGTTGAGAACTCAGGATTTCTAGCCAATCCTATATAATAAAAGGTCAGACCATAAGCGGGATGACCAGAACGATGGCTTGACCAGTCGTTATGAGGTGGGGGGCCGGTGAGGGGAACGGGGTGACTGGCTGGTGGCGGCGGTGGGGCAGGACGAGGGCCTGTGAGGGGAACTGGCTGGCTGGTGGCGGCAGTGGCAGCTTCGGCCAGAGACTGGCGAGAGGGCAGAAATGGCCCTAATCGCAGGCTAGGCCTAGGGACCCTAACCGCGCACGATTTCGTGTGCTGGGCCTCTAGTAACCAAATAGTTAACACCACCTTAAGATTAAAAAAAAAAAAGAAGAAGAAAATGCCAGAAACATCTTTAAATGCCTTGTCACACCAACAGCAAAGTGCACAGAGTGAGGAGAACATGAGAGCCTTTTCATTTTAAAAATGTTTGGAAATATGTACAACTTTGATACAGTTTCTGGGTGCTCTGACACCAATGGCCACTTCATGTAAACCACTGATAATTTCTAGAGCACTTTGAGAGACTATATATGATCATGATCCATCTGTGTAATTAATCCTAATGTGGGCAACAGACACCTCTCAAATAAGAGCTGTATCAATTATGGTCCTCCCCTCCACTAAGGTATTCACAAGGAGATAAACAGTTTTTTTATTCATCCTCCTTCTCCTCTCCTCTTCTTTCTTCTCCTCTTCCTCCTCCTCTTTTTCATCTTCTTCCACCTTTTTCTGGGTAACTTTACTGATACCCTTTGCACCATCAAGCTTGCCTTTAGACTTATATAGTCGGCGACATCCTTCTCATATTTCTCCTTCAGCTTTGCAGCCTTATTGTTGTAAAGTTTCTTTTCGCTGTCACTTAAATTATTCCACATCTCGCCCAGCTTCTTTGCCACATCTCCAATAGAGACTCCAGGGTTTGTGGATTTGATCTTGGGGTGGAATTTCAAGCAGAAAAGGAAAAATCCAGACAGTGGCCTTTTGGGGGCATTTGGGTCCTTCTTCTTGCCTCCTTTAGCTGGTCCATAATCCTTCATTTCCTGATCATAGCGTACTTTATATGCCTTTGCCATCTCATCAAATTTAGATTTCTCTTTTGCCGACATTGTCTTCCACCTCTCAGAACACTTCTTAGAAAATTCTGCAAAATTGACTGGAACTTCTGGGTTTTTCTTCTTATGTTCCTCTCTGCATGTCTGCACAAAGAAGGCATAAGCAGGCATCTTGCCCTTTGGCTTCTTGGGATCACCTGTAGCCATCCTGACTGTGTTGTTCGCTAGCCTGGGCAGCGCAGGGCACAACACGAGGCTCAGTGCTACCCAGCCTTGTGCTAGCTACCTCCAAGTGAGATATTTTAAAGCAATGGAACAGAAAATAGAAAACATGGCTAAGATGATGAGCAAAAAAAGAATACATGCTATTATCATTTAAAGGTTGATAAGAGCAGGGGACAGTGTTTAGTTAAGTTCTGAGAAAGAGGTGTATATTGCAGTGGTGAGTCCATGTTCTGATCATGGTTACAGAAGTAGGCAAAGGGTCAGAGTGGACAAAAAGCTCAAATCATTCCTGTACTTAATTGTCAACATGTTTCTAAATTTCAAAAATCAAAACAAAACAAAACAAAACAACCCCCCCCCCAAAAAAAGACAATTAAATTCATATGTTGATTTCTTAGGGAAGTCTCAGAGGAGAGGAAAAGAGAGTGACAGGGAGGGGATTTTTTTTTTTAATTGGAGTCTGGAAACTGTAACTTTTGGCTGCAGCCCTAAGACTATGATTCTAATCCTGGCTCAACCATGCTGTGTTGCATGAGAAACACTGCTTTACCTGATCCAAAAACAATATCTATGGTTCCAGTGTTCTCACCAGAGTGTAAGCTTGAAGGTGTGCTGTATGTAATATTTTTAACAGTTTCCTGTGGAATGCTGAGTGCCATATTTCGAATTTTGTTGTGTTTCTCTTAAAGAAGTGATTAGGCAGCTTTCATACACGGGAATTAGGACTTAATTTCCAGCTGATCCCTCTTGTATATGGAAGTGATTGCACACAAATCCCATGCTATATTTCAAAGCCATAGTAGTAAAATAACAAGAACAAAAATACTTCTTTGTATAGAAGTTACCATGGATTAAAAAAATGCAACGCCTTTCTCTTTTTATTGCTCATCATTCCTATCACCATTAAGACGATATTATTATATACACAGAGATTAAATTCTCTTCTGCCTGACAGGTCAATAACACTTGACCCCCTCCCCCCCCCCCCCCCCCCAAATAATGCCTAGATTCTGGGCTTACATTTGTTTTTTACCCTTTCTGGGGCACTGACCCCAGCTGATGCTGTTGACACTTCTTTTCTTTTCCTTTTTTTTTTTAAAAAACCCAACATATTTTTATTGATTTTAGAGAGGGAGAAAGAGATAGAAACATCATTGATGAGAGAGAGTCATTGATCGGCTGTCTCCTGCACATTCCCCACTGGTGATTGAGCTCGCAAACCAGGCATGTGCCCTTGACCAGAATCAAACCTGGGACCCTTCAGTCCATAGGCTGATACTCTATCCACTGAGCCAAACCAGCTAGGGAAACACTTCTTTTCTTATTTCAAGGACTGAGATTAATGGCAGTACATCATTATAATAATGTCAGTGTTAGGATGATAAGAATGGTGACTGTGGTACTGTGGGTACAAATGAAAGACTTTCCCATAAAAAGGAATTGATAAACCCTGATACTCAATACAGAGATAGGATGACTCATCTTTCAAGTATGATTTCTTTAGGAAAACCCCCAAAACTGGTCACATTAAGGAAGTCAAAGGGGGAGCCAGTTTGAATTGAGAAAGAATGTGTTTTTTGTTTGTTTTTAACATGCTCAAAGTTGTGTTGAAATATCTGAGTTATCATTTCTAGGAGATAGGTGGAATGGTAGTTTAAGGCTGGAGTTATAGAAAAAGTATTTGAGAAGTGGCTATGTGGGCACCTGTGTGAAAATCCTAAGGTCCCCGAGGAGAGGGGATGGGGAGAGAAAAGCAGGAGTCTGGAATCTGACTCTTGGGAAGTGTACGCATTTGTAGGGCAAAGAGAGGAAGCAAAGAAGGTTGCAAAGGAGTCACGCGAGAGTTGGGAGGAGATCCACATAATTTTTCCTTGCCTTCTGAAAGAGAACGACAAAATAGAAATGAAAGTATAACCAGGGAACTTATAAAAGAAAAAAAAAAGTAAAACAGATAATCTCCCCTTGCCACCCCCTCTCCTGATTTTTCTTATCTATAAGACATACTCTCATGGATGTTATTTCTCTCCAGAATGTAACTCAGCATGATGAAGAAATGGCGAGGAAGAAAATTTATTTGACCGAGAGATTTTTATCCTGAGTTTTATAATACTGTACTTCCTTTTGGTCATACATTGGCAAAAGATTTAAAGTTGTATAATCTAAGATTTTGGCAATGGACAAAGCAAATATATTCTTATAAACTGTTGATGAGGTTGTAATTTGGTAAACTTTTTGTTGGGATACTTGTTAGTATCTGTCAAAACTTAAAATGTTCCTGCTGTTAGAGTTAATGACTCCACTTTTATTAGTTTATGCCATAAATATTACTGCTGGTTTTTTAGTGATCAGTGCAGTCAAGTATCAGCATTCAGTTTGCCGGTAAGATACCAGGAAGGAGGTTTGGTGTATTTTCTACATAGAAAGTTAGGAACCAGGTAACTTAACCCTGGGGTAATATCTGAGGATCCTAGTTATCTGAGAATAAATATCCATTTTAAATTAAGAACAAATATAATAGACCTAATTAATTAGGAGATATTCTAGAGAAATAAAAGTAAATATTATAAAAATGAATTTTACTTATGTGATAAAATTTAAATTATAATTGCTTCTGTGGGCTATTTCTTAGCACAAGATATGAATCAAATCTTGGACATTTTTGGTGTAGCATTTTCAATAACTTTTTATGATAGCATGATATTGAATTCCTCATTTATGACTTTTGCAAAAAAAAATCATTAAGAGAACCTCAATCATTCCAAAGCCTCTCTTTTTACTTTAACAGTAAAATAATTATTTTGAAACGTCTGTCATGTAATCGTAGTTGTCAGTTTCCTTTCTGCCCGTATTAACTAGTTTAACTATACCATGTATCCATTGTAAAATCATTTTTGTGATTTTAGCATTTCTTTAGTCTCACAGCATGAGACACATTTCCTTGTGTGAAATTTGTGGTATCATTTAATAAATCGATTTGCATTAATGTTGCATAATATTCTAAAACAACAGATTAAAATACACATCCAAAAATGAACTGGAAACAGACAATAAAGAAATGGTGGGAGGGGGACTATGCTAGTACTATACATGGAGGGAAATCTGAGAGAGGACTTCTTTTAGAAGTGATCCTTTCATTAGCTAATATTTTTTTTGCATTTTACTTTCTTATACAATAAGATCATGGAATTTTACATAATATTAAGATATTGATTTAAACATGAATTACTATAGAGTTTTAATAGTGCAAAATTTGATGTACCTCAATGTCCTTTAATAGGAGAAATATTAAATAATTTATGGTATATGGTATGTGATACTCTTCATTTGTTAATTTATTCATTTATTCACACATTTGACAAGCATTTATTGAGTTCCTATTACGTATGAGGCCCCAGGATCTAATTCCCAGGATCATCAATCAACTGGATCCAATTGACATTTATAGAATATTTCAATCAGCAATAGCAGAATATGCCTTTTATTCAAGCTCATTTGTAGCATTCACCAAGATAGTATTCTGTTCCACAAAATACATCTCCACATATTTAAAAGAATATAAACCATACAAAGTATATCCTCAGATCATAATGGAATTAAGTTAGAAATCAACAATATAAATGTAGCTGGAAAATCACAAAATATTTGGAAATAAAACATCACACATCTAAAAACACATAGATCCAATAAAAAAATGGGCAAAGGACCTAAATAGACACTTTTCCAAAGAGGACATACAGAAAGCCAAGAGACATATGAAAACATGCTCTAAGTCACTAATCATCTAAGAGATGTGAATCAAAACAACAATGAGGTACCATCTCACACCTGCCAGAATGGCTATCATCAACAAATCAACAAACGACAAGTGCTGGAGAGGATGCGGAGAAAAAAGGAAACCTGCTTCACTGCTGGTGGGAATGCAGACTGGTGCAGCCACTGTGGAAAACAGTATGGTGTTTCCTCAAAAAATTAAAAATGGAACTTCCATTTGACCCAGTAATACCACTTCTAGGAATATATCCCAAGAAAACAAACACCAATCAGAAAGGATATATATGAATCCCTATGTTCATAGCAGCACAATTTACAATAGCTAAGATTTGGAAACAGCCTAAGTGCCCATCAGCAGATGAGTGGATTAGAAAACTGTGGTCCATCTACACAATGGAATACCATACTGTGGTAAAAAAGAAGGAATTCTTATCATTTGCAGCAGCATGGATAGAACTGGAGAGCATTATGCTAAGTGAAATAAGTCAGTCAGTGAAAGATAAATACCACATGATCTCAGTCATGTGTGGAATATAAAGAACATTATACACTGATGAACAAAGAGACCAACAAAAGTACTTGTATGCATGCATATAAGCATAACCAATGGACACAAGACACTGGGAGGGAATGTTGAGGGCATGTGCCGGGGGGTAGGGAAGGCCGGGGGGAGGTCAATGGGGAAAAATAAAAGGAGACATATGTACTACTATTTGTAATACTTTAAACAATAAAAACAACAACAAAGAAACAAAGAAAAAACACATGGGTCTAGAATAAGTCTCTATAGAAACTAAAAATACTTTTAGCTAAATGAAAATAACAACACAACTTAAAATTTGTGGGATGCAGTGAGAGTAGTGCTGAGAGGGAAATTTAATTTAGCATTGAATGGATATACTAGCCAAAAATAAAGATCTACAATCAATCATCTAAGTTTCTATTTTATAAAGTAGAAAAAAAGAGCAAATCAAACTCAGAGGAAGAAGAAAAGAAATAATAAGAATGAGAAGAGAAATCCATAAAACTGGAAAAATGAAACAATAAAGAAAATCAAAGAAACCAAAAGATGATTTTTTGAAAAGATCCATAAAACTTATAAATCTCTAGTGAGGCTAACCACGATAAAAAGGAAGACACAAATTACTAGTATCAAACAGGAAAGAGGAAATATCACTATTGATTCTATGGACATTAAAAAGATAATAAAGGTATATTATCAACAACTCTATGTCCATAAATTTAATAACTTAAAAGAAGTGGACCAATTCCTTTGACAGATACAATCAACCAAAACTCACACATAAATAACTAATCTGAATAGGCCCATTTTTATTTTAAAAAATTAATCAATACTTTATATCATTTCAAAATCAAAAGCACCAGACCCAGGTCATTTCACTGGTGAATTTTACCAAATATTTAAGAAAAAAATGATACCAATTCTCTATAATATGTTCTAGAGAATAGCTGAGAAACATTTCATAATTTTATAGGCCAGCATTTCTGTAATCCTCAAACCAGATGCGGACATCACAAGAAAGGAAAACTATAAACCAATACTTTGCATGGGTTAATATCCAAAATATATAAGGAGCTCATACAACTTAACAAAAGGAAGACAAACAAGTCAATTAAAAAATGGGCAAAGGAACTAAGTAGATACTTCTCCAAAGTGGATATACAGAAAGCCAAGAGGCATATGAAAAAATACTCAAAGTCACTAATCTGAGTAATACAAATTAAAACAACAATGAGGTATCACCTTACACCTGTCAGAATGGCTACCATCAACAAATCAACAAATGACAAGTGCTGGTGAGGATGGGGAGAAAGGGGAACCCTAGTATGCTTCCTGTATGTGCTACGCCCTGCCCGTTAATTGAACCCGCAAACTTTTGGGAGGCAGACTCCTACCAACTGCATTACCTGGCCAGGGTGGATTATGTCAGTTTTATTTGGGTAAGTAAATAATTAACCGTGTTTTCAAAGGAATCAATGTTACGTGCAACTGTTATTGATTTTAAATTTTGATATGTTTACATTTTAGTGTAAAAGCTGTCTGCTAATAATACACAAGAAGACAATCTCACAAATCCCTTTTCTTTGTGTGCATCAAAACATTGATAGTATTTTTCAATGACTTCTAAGTATTGGGTATTATACACACACACACACTCATATAATGAAAAAGAAAAATCATTTGTTATATAAGTGATGGGATAAACTCAAAGGGAAATGATGAAAATATATTGAAAAAACATGCTCTAAGCTATGTTTGCTTTGCAGTCTATGCAGATAGACATTTCAAATTGTGACTAGACAACATAGGAAATAATTGCATTCCATATTGTACAAGTATATGTGCTGGTGTTCCATAGAATGACAGTTTGGGAAATGCATTATTATGGATCCATTTACATGGATTCTTCTTTCCCTTTTAATGGCATCAGTCAGTGGCAATTTCAAATCTATTGTCTACACTCCAAGCTCAAGGCAAGATCCTACGGTGGCACAGTGACCCTTTCCTTTCTTATATTTCCACTAGTCTTTTTATTCTGTCTAATGCACAAGTGTATGTCAGCCAGCATTATCTTGAACTAACATTACTTTGCTAGAATTTTCCTAACAGTATAACAATTTGCCAGCTGTTGCTTTTCATAAAAAAAAGAAAGGTTATATGTATTATTCAGCTGACTGTGGTTTGGGGGTAAAATGAAAAGTATGTGATAGAAATTGCGACATTCCAGTGTCCTCATACAGGAGTTCCTCTTTATCCAAGGTTTCACTTTCCACTTCTCAGTTACCCATGGTCAACCCTGGTCTGAAAATATTAAGTGGAAATTTTCAGGAATAAATCATAAGTTTTAAATTGCACACGGTTCTGAATAGTGAGATGAAACATTATGCTGTCCTGCTCCATCCCCTATGGGACATGAACCATCCCTTTGCCAGCATATCCATGCTTTATAACCTACCTGCAGGCTTAGTCACTTAGTTGTCCTTTGGGTTATCAGGTTGACTGTGTTTGTGTTCCAGTAACCCTTTTTTTATTTACTAATGGTCCCACAGCACAAGATGCTGGCAATTTGGATTTGTCTAAGAGAAGTGGTAAGGTGCTTCCTGTGAGTGCAAAGGTATGCATGCATAGGAAAAACTATAGTATAAATAGGATTCAGTACTATCTGTGGTTTCAGGTATTCACTGGGGGGTCTTGGATCATATCCCTTGTGGATAATGGGGGACTACTGTAATTTTAATCTTGCCTATGTGTTCAGGGTCCTGATATAGGGCAAAATAATCAAAGTGAAACTGGAGAGCAAGAAAGTGGTACCTTAGGGTATTTCCTGATGTTATTTAGCAATCATTTTCCTTTTGGAATAGTTTATATTTTATTACTTGAAATCAATTTCTTTAATGATAGAAATGAATTCCTGCAGACGTGTCTTCATAAATATAAATACACAAGCACATGTGCGCACACATTCTTGCCCAGCATCCCAAGAGGCTTTCCTCTGTTCTTGTTCTCTGCTGACCCCAAATACTCATATGCTCTGAAGAACAGGATTAGAAACAATTAGGTTATCATGGTGCTTTGTGGGAACCAATCACTGTGCTAAATAATAAGAATACTTTATTACCTCAAACAACAACTGGCCCTATATTAGCTAATTCTCATGGACACACAATTAGAATGCCTAAAATTCTACAAGTTTAAATTACTTGGAGGTAGAATGTTACTATCTATGAAACTATTTAAATATGTGCTTTGGGATTTGGGGACAAATAGCAAAATGTCTATTTAGAATAGATAGATACCTTCCATCAGTTTGACGTTTTTATGGCCGACACATAGAGATTGTACTTTCATCACTAGACAGATGCTAAATGTTCACATAAAGACAGTGAGTGTCTGTTCTGGGAAACAGTATGGCCTATCCGCATTCGTATATGAAAAACCAAGATGGAACACTCATAAATACTAAGGATTTACGTTCATATAGGAATCGATCAGATATAAATGCCAGGTTCAACAGCTCTTTAAAGGCAGAATCATAGAGGTTGTACAGATGGGGGAAGATATTAAACATTTTTATCAAGTGATAAATACAATCTTGTTTAGAGATTATGAAATCAGATAAGTAGTACTTCATCAAAGTCTATAAGAACCAGAATTATATTATCATTGAGTCAAGAAGCAATAGATAGTAAATTTAGAGAATTTTCAGAAGGAAAGTTAGATCTTTGATATTCTATAAGTTAATCTACTAGTATGCATAAAGCAGTTCGTGTGTGTGTGTGTGTGTGTGTGTGTGTGTGTGTGTGTGTGTGTGTTTAGTTTCTCATCTTGCCCTCTCCATTTCAGCTATGCTGACCCAGTGGTTGATTTCACATAGGCCACAGTAAGAAAAGAGTGAGAAGACTGTCTGCCTGATATAACATTTCTTCACTTGAAGATCTTGTTTCTGGCTCCTGTTGCCTGAACCTCTGGCTCTTGTTGTTGCTCAGGCTTTTGGCTTTCTGCTGGTTCAGGGTCCTCAGTACTGATTTAGATTCTTGCACCATGTTACGTGTATATACTTTCTGCATGCTTCCTGGGTTTGACTTACTTCCCGACTCTCAGGAAGAGGATGCTTTTTATCTGAATGACCTTAAGTGATACATGTTTAAAAGTAAAAATGTTAGAAGGAAAATTAACTGTCTCATTCTTAGCTGTTTATAAGCAGTTAGAATGATACCTACTATGGTAGGCAGAGTCATGACCCATAAGTATACTCATGTCTTAATCCCTGGAACCCCTGGACTCTGCGAATATGTTATATGGCAAAGAGACTTCGTAAATGTGGTTAAGTATCTTGAGATGGCAAGTACATCCTGGATTATCTAAGTGGACCCTTTATGTAATCACAAGTATTCTTGTAAGAATGATACTGAGGGCAATTTGATTATAATAAAGGAGAAGGCAGTGTGACTAAGGAGCAGAGATTGGAGTGATATGACCAGGAGCCAAAGAATGCCATTAGGCTCTGTAAGTGGAAGAGACAAGAAACAGATTCTCCTCTGAACCAGCCCTCCTGACAACATTATATTTGCTCCATAAGGTTACTTTGGGCTTCTGGCCTGCAGAATTGTAAGGTAATAAAGTTCTATTCCTGTAAGGCACTAAGTTTGTGGTCATTTGTTACAGAGACAACAGGAGGTAAATATTGATTTTGGTACCTAAAAGTGGAGTGCTGCTGCAACAGATACCTGAAAATATGGCAGTGACTTTGAAATTGTGTAATGGATAGAGCCTGTAAGAATTATGAGGAACATGATAGAAAAGGTCTAGATTGCCTTAAGCAGGCGTGTTAGTAGAAACAAGGCATTAAAAACAATACTTGGCGAGGACTGAGAAGAAATGAGGGACATGTTATTAGAAACTGGAGGGAAGGGGAACCTTTTGGATAAGGTCAGGAAGCTTAGCTGAATTGTGTCCTATAGTTATGTGGAAAGCACAACTTGTAAGTCATGAATTTGGATGTCTAGCTGAGGATCATTCCAAGCAAAGTGTTGAAGGTGCAGCCTGATTTCTTCTTGGTGCTCATAGTATAATGTGAGAAGAAGAGATAAATTGAGGGAAGAACTGTTAAGCAAAGGAAACTAGGACTTGGTGATTTGGGAAATTCCTAGCTGATGTAGGTTGCAAAGGCTGCTAAAATTAGAAGATACACCATCAGGAATGTGTATTCTGGAGAGTGGACCAAGTGTGTGGTTGGACAACATTTTACTAATGCTAAAGGGATTAGGTGCATCACTCTTTGATCCCCTCAATCATCTCAGAAGAATACAGGAATAGAGATGAGATTACTCAGGGAAGATCTGTGGAACAGTGTCTTGTCTAATGAAGTGAATCCTTGAGATATACACAGGAGACCCAAAAGGATTTGAGAATGTTTTATCAACAGAAATACTGCCAGCTTGGACAAAAAGGGTCAGAGACTAGCTAAAATGAAGGAAAGCGCTCAGACTACCAAAATTCTATAGGAGTGAGATAGGCTGATTACACTACATAGCTTAAACTATGTACTACCCTTTCAGAAAAAGGAAGGGTGACTCCAAGGGCAGAGGCTTGGTCCACAGACAAGAGTCTTCAGCCACAGATTACTTGCAGGCCTTGGAAACCTATTTGAGTTTTCTCAGGTAGATTTTGAAATTGTTTGGGACCAGTCACTTGCTTCTTCCTTTCATATTTTCCTTGGAATGGAATGTCTACAGTTGTTATCCTATGCCTTCCCCATCATTGTTTTGAGGACCAGATAATTTATTATCTAGTTTCACAGGTCTACAGATGGAGAGGAATTTTGACCAGGAATTTATAACTAGAGTCTCAATCTTACTAGATACTGAGATCTGGGACTTTTGAGCTGATGGTATTTAGATATTTTAGATTATTCTGGCTATGAGTTGATGCTATAATGAATTGATACAAATGTCCTTATAAGAGGGAGTCTGAGGGAGTAGGAGAGTAGAAGATGATGTGATCTTGGAAGCAGAAATGGGAGTGATGTGACCAGGAGCCAAGGATTGTGAGCAGCATCTAAAAGTAGAGGAGGCGAGGGACATATTCTCTGGATCCTCCAGAAGGAACCACTTGCTGACTCCTTGATTTTTATCCCTTAAGACTCATTGTGGACTTCTGATCAGAAGAATTATAAGAGAATAAATTTGTTGTTTTAAGCCACTACATTTGTGGTAATTTGTTTTATAATAGCAACAGGAATTTAATATACATCATATACGTACGAATTCAATAAGTATGTGATGAGTGAATGAATGATAAATGAAAAAATTTTGACTTTATAGGCCAATGGAAATTCCAGAGTTACAGGATTTGAATGGGAAGCCAGTTTGATTAGAAAAATCTGTATATTAATAAAAATCTATTTTGGTAAGGATAATTCTTTCAAATAACCTAAATTAATGTCAAGGTAGACTTAATGTTGATGTTGGAAAGTTTAGCATTTTCTGGCATCTTTAAGACTAATTTGCATTAATATGAGTACTAATTACCTGTTAAGACATTTTCCCTCAATTATGAGGCTTAGTATTTAAGTTTATCAATAACCTTTGGTGTTACAGAATTTAATTTTGAGTTTTTATGTGAATATAGGATTCATAACAAATGGAATAAATAGATATAATTTAACCACAAATCATAGGGGACTCATTCTCACTAATGAAAGGAGGGGGGTGAGCAAGAAAACTTACAAATGCCTCAGTGTTTGTTGCTTGGGCTTTATTAGCATGAAACTCTAATGGATCAAGTCCATTATAATGAAAGAGGCACATTTCTGAACATGGTACTAGTGGATACTCTAGGACCATTTGTAATATTTTAAAAATCAGAAACAGTGGTAATTTATGGGAACTAACTTTACCAACAGTCTCCATCAAGACCTTTAATATGGACTGAATTATGAAGCTGTCAGAAGAAAATAATAACATAAAAGGAATAGAGTTTTTCTTGTTCCCTACCATTATGCTTGTGAAATTGGGCTAATCCTAGTGTCTCTAAAATGACTTGCAGCTTTATTAAAATCTTCCCCTCCTCCCCCCCGCCCCCACCCTGCATATAACCTAGAAATCACCACCAGTATGCCTACATATATAACTTTAAGCAGTTGGGAAGGCATTTCACTCAATTAAGGGGGCTGAATCCTTCTATAATACCTGTTATTTTATAAACCTGTTATAACTCTTTATCATGTTACTTGGCATTGGTACTTTCCTAAAATTTTTGCCATGCAAACTGTAGTGGATGAAGTTAAGAGCAAGAATTAAGTCTTGAAAACCTGTTAAAGAATGTTATCTGCCGTCAGACTTCATGTTGTCTGTAGTTCTTTCTAGACGAGGCTTTTTGGATTCCTTAGTTTAGATGTAAAATACTCCTTCTTTTGGCAGTAACTCCTCAAGAAGATGTCTGATAAATGTTGCATCTTTGTAAATTAAGGACATTTTATTTTTAAAAGTTTGATAATAATTTTCATGTTTTTCTATATATACAATTTTGTGAATTCCTGTCCTTGTCCAGTCTATTATTACTTGCCCTATTCTTTTTTTCCTTAATTCTTTCACCTTTTTCACCAGCCCCCCCAACCTCTCTCTCCTCTCACAGCCGTCAGTCTGTTCTCTATGGCTCTGTTTCTATTTTGTTATCTGCCGTCTACAGTGGCTGCACCAATCCATATTCCCACCAACTGTGCACAAGGGTTCCCCTTTTGCCACATCCTTGCAAATACTGGTTTGCTGATTTATTGATGGTAGCCATTTGATAGGTGTGAGATGATGTCTCACTGTGGTTTTAATTTGCATTTCTCTGATAATTGGTGATGTTTTGCATCCTTTATGTAACTTTTATCTATCTGTATGTCCTCTTTGGAGAATTGTCTATTCGGGTCCTTTTGCCTATTTCTAAATTGGATTGTTTGTTTTTTGATGTTGTGTTTTGTAAGTTCTTTATAAATTTTGGATATTAAGCCCTTATCTGATGTATCGGCAAATATGTTCTCCCATTCAGTAGGTTGTCTTTTTATTTTGTTGGTGGTTTCTTTTGCTGTGCAAAACTTTTTAGTTTGATGTAGGCCCATTTGTTTATATATATTTCTTTTGCTTCCCTTGCTTGAGGAGCTATATCAGAAAAATATTGCTTTAAGAAATGTCAGAGATTTTACTGCCTATGTTTTCTTCTAGGATTTTTATGGTTTCTAGTCTAAGATTTAAGTCTTCAATCCATTTTGAATTTATTCTTGTGTATGGTGTAAGAAGATTGTCTAGTTTCATTTTTTGCACATATCTGTCGAAGGTTCTCAATAACACTTATTGAATAGACTTTCTTTACCCCATTCTATGTTCTTGCCTCCTTTGTAAAATATTAATTTACTATAGAGGCATGGGTTTATTTTTGGGTTCTCTATTCTGTTCCATTGGTCTATATGCCTGTTTTTATGCCAGTTCCATGCTGTTTTAATTACTATAGGCTTGTAGTATAGTTTGATATCAGGTAGTGTGATCCCTCCAACTTTGTTCTTTTTTCTCACAATTGCTATGGCTATTTGTTTGTTTGTTTGCTTGTTTTTATCACCCCATGTAAATTTTTGGAATTGTTGTTCTAGTTCAGTGAAATGTGCCATTGGTACCTTGATAGGAATTGTGTTGAATCTAGATATTGCTTTAGGTAGTATGGACATTCTAATTATGTCAAATATTTGTATCCATGAACACAGTATATGCTTCCTTTGTCTTGTATCTTCTTCAGTTTCTTTCTTCAGTGTCTTATAATTTTCTGAGTACAGGTCTTTTGCATTCTGGTTAAATGTATTCCTAGGTATTTATTTTATGCAATTGTAGATGGAATTGTTTTCTTAGTTTCTCTTTCTGATAGTTCATTATTGGTGTATAAAAGTGCAACAGATTTTTTTATATTTATTTTGTATCCTGCTACTTTACTGAATTCATTTATCAGGTCTAGTAGTTTTTTTGGTAGAATGTTTATTTTAGGCTTCTCTATATACAGTATCATGTCATCTGCAAATATTAACAGTTTTACTTCTTCCTTTCCAACTTGGATGCCTTTTACTTCTTGTCTGATTGCTGTGACTATGACTTCTAATACTGTGTTGAATACAAGTGATGGAAGTGGACATCTCTGTCTTATTCCAGATCTTAAGAGAAACGCTTGTAGTTTTTGTCCATTGGCTATCATTTTGGCTGTGTGTCATATATGGCCTTTATTATGTTGAGGTATGTTCCCTCTATTCCCACTTTCTTGAGAGTTTTTTTCTTTATTGATTAAAGTATTACATATGTGTCCTTATCCCCCCAGTGCCCCGCACCCCCCTGCTCGTGCCCTTACCCCATAGTGTCTGTGTCCATTGGTTATACTTATATGTATGCATGCAAGTCCTTTGGTTGATCTCTCTCCCTTCCCCCCACCCTCCCATTCCTTCCCTCTCAGGTTTGACGGTCTGATCGATGCTTCTCTGTCTCTGGATCTGTTTTTGTTGATCAGTTTATGTTGTTAATTATATGAATGAGTGAGATCATGTGATATTTATCTTTCTCTGACCGACTGACTTCACTTAGCATAATGCTCTCCAGGTCCATCCGTGCTGTTGCAAATGGTAGGAGTTCCTTCCTTTTTACAGCAGCATAGTATTCCATTGTGTAGATGTACCACAGTTTTCTAATCCACTCATCTGCTGATGGGCACTTAGGCTGTTTCCAAATCTTAGTTATTGTAAATTGTGCTGCTATGAACATAGGGGTGCATATATCCTTTCTGATTGGTGTTTCTAGTTTCTTGGGATATAATCCTAGAAGTGGGATCACTGGGTCAAATGGGAGTTCCATTTTTCGTTTTTGAGGAAACTCCAAACTGTTCTCCACAGTGGCTGCACTAGTCTGCATTCCCACCAGCAGTGCACGAGGGTTCCTTTTTCTCTGCATCCTCGCCAGCACTTGTCGTTTGTTGATTTGTTGATGATAGCCATTCTACAGGTGTGAGATTATCATTTTGATTTGCATCTCTTGGATGATTAGTGACTCTGAGCATGATTTCATATGTCTCTTGGCCTTCTGTATGTCCTCTTTCAAAAAGTACTGATTTAGGTCCATTGCCCATTTTTTGATTGGCTTGAGAGTTTTTATCATAAATGGGTGCAGGATGTTACCAGATGCTTTTTTTCTGTATCTATTGATATGATCCTTTCTGTATCTATTGGTTTTTATCCTTCATTTTGTTTATTGCTTTGCAGATATTGTACCAACCTTGCAACCCCAGAATAAATCCCACTTGATCATGGTGCATGATCTTTTTAATATATTGCTGGATCTGGATTGTTAATATTTTGTTGAGGATTTTAGCATCGATGTTTGTCAGGGATATTGGCCTATAATTCTCTTTCTTTATAATGTCTTTAGCTGGTTTTGGCATGAGGGTAATGCTGTTACTTGTCCCATTTTGAAATTATTTTTACAAATGATTTACTAGGCTTTTTTGTAAACAAAACCTTTCTCAGTTTTTTTGAGCTCTGTCAGTTGAAGCTTGGTTTGAGCTCTGTCATTTGAGGCTGTCTTAGTAGTTTTGGTGGAAAACTACCTGATTCTGTTTCATAGAGACGGGAAGAAACTAGCCCAAAATAACATTTTAAGATGACAAATGGGAACTTAGTAAAAATTCATAAAAAGTATTAACCGTAATTGAAGTGAATGATAGTTACTATTGTTTCAGTACATATTATGGATCAGGTATTGTCTTAGGCACATTACATACACCATGTAGAAATCCTTTCCAGTTAGGGATCACTCATATCTCATACATAAAACTCAGAGAGATTAAATTACTTTCCCAAAGACATGCATATATTCAGTAGGCAAGCCTTCAAATCCTATGATTTTTCTTTTAACAAATCTGCACATATCATTGCTCATAGAGCAATATTGTTGAATCAGCTGCAGTGTCTTTATATATGACATTGTGCATGCTATAGATACATGTTTAAATAAACATTGGGTAAATAAATGACATCAACATTGAAATAGTATAAATGTAGAGTTGATGCCTGATCTTTTACCTTTCAGAATCTATACCAAAATGAAAGGGGACAAAATAGTGAATGATTCATTCCGCAGAGTTTATGTTGTGTTTCATACATAAATAGCGAATAAACTGATCAAAAGAACGTGTGGTCCTTTTCCTTAACACAGGCACAAGGACATGAAACATATTATGATACAAGCCATAGTTTTATGTCAAAATAAGTGATAAGTATAAATCCACAGATGAGTAAACAAAATAAAAGCACGGTGGACAGAAAACATTAAGAAAGGACTTATGGAGTTGTTTGATTTGAGTTGAAGCTTGGAAGTTGAGAGAACTTGACAATAACAAGGTTAGGAAGACCATTCTGAGCAATAGCGATGGCATAAAAAATACTGAAATAATGATTGAGCATGGCTGTGATATATTTTAAGATTGTTGGTGTTATTTTATGATTGATAAAACATTTTATATTTTATCTTGTGGTAGGGTTATGTGTCTCTGCTCTGCTGATGCTGGGCTTGGCTGGGTGATTTATTTTGGCCAATGGAATATGACATTTGTGACTTCTGCCCCACCTGAGCAAAATTTTTAAATGTGACTAGTTCAGTTTGACCTGTGACTCTTCTCTGAAAGGATAGGTAAATAACATATTTGACCCCTGGCCTAGAGCAAAGCCACAGTCAAGCTGCAGTTTATATATAACTTGGGGAAGAAATAAACATTTGTGTTTTAAGCCACAAAGATTTTGAGGCGATTCTTTATGCAGCATAGCCTACTGAAATATAATATAATGGCATTTGAGGGTGGCCTATTAAGAAATCCTGACTGGAGAAGAGGGTCTATTCTAGATTCTAAAGTTAAAGTGTTTATTTGTTTATTTATTATTTTTTAAATAATGTTTAGTGTTGAAAGTATTACATATATTCCCCTTTCTCCCCCATTGATCCCCTCCAGCCACCCCTGCCCCCCACCCCAGACTTTCACCACCCTATTGTCTATGTCCATGGGTTATACATATATGCATACAAGGTTTTCAGTTGATTACCTCCCACCCACCCACCATCCCCTGCCTTCCTCCAAGATTCCATTAAGTAAAATAATGAAGATTTAAGTTTACAATTTGGACTTTTTTTTTTTTTGGAGTGCCTGGAACTAGTTGTTGATCTTGACATTAACGGCTATGATTTAAAACAAAAAAGTGTTGGTTCTATGTGATAGCTTGTCAACAAGAGTTATTTTTCTCTTTCAGTGATCAAATGTGAATGCTACTCAAATATTTTTTGTTATGGCTAGAATTAATGGCTTAGTGAATAGATCCTTTTTGCTTTTTCTTTCCTGTGCAACATCTACCCTTCCTCATCAACTACATCTTATCTGAGCTGTCACTATGTGTATAGCATAGGATCCAGAAGTCTATTAAAATAAGAATAAATTGGACTGACATGTTCTTAGACTGGCATTTTTATGATTTTTATCTGCTTCCCTATTAATGACTGTCAACAACTCGGAGACATATTTAATCTTTAATTTAATTTCTCTTTTGATTTGGAAATTGTTTCTTTAAAAGGGTATTAAAAGTCTTTTTTAAATTTAAATTCTTTATTGTTTAAAGTATTACATATAGTATTATATATCTCTCTTTTCCCCCCCAATGACCTCTCCCTGGCTGTTCCCACCCCCCAGCACATGCCCTCAGCTCCCTAGTGTCTGTGTCCATTGGTTATGCTCATATGCATGCATACAAGTCCTTTGGGTGATCTCTTACCCCTTTCCTCCCCTGCCTTCCCTCTGAGGTTTGAAGGTCTGTTCAATGCTTCTATGTCTCTGGATCTATTTTTGTTCATCAGTTTATATTGTTCATTATATTCCACAAATGAGTGAAATCGTGTGATATTTATCCTTCTCTGACTGACTTATTTCCCTTAGCATAATGCTTTCCAGGTCCATCCATGCTGTTGTGAATGGTAAGAGTTCTTCCTTTTTACAGCAGCATAGTATTCCATTGTGTAGATGTAACTCAACTTTTTAATCCACTCATCTACTGATGGGCACTTAGGCTGTTTCCAAATCTTAGCTATTGTAAATTGTGCCGCTATGAACATGGGATTGCACATATCCTTTCTGATGGGTGTTTCTGATTTCTTGGGATATATTTCTAGAAGTGGGATTACTAGGTCAAATGGGAGTTCCATTTTTAACTTTTTGAGGAAACTCCATACTGTTCTCCACAGTGGCTGCACCAGTCTGCATTCCCACCAGCAGTGTACGAGGGTTCCCTTTTTTCCACATCCTTGCCAGCACTTGTCATTGGTTGATTTGTTGATGATAGCCATTCTGACAGGTGTGAGATGGTACCTCATTGTTGTTTTGTGACATTAGAGACAATTGGGTTGTCTCTAGGTAGGAAGATGGGATGGCTGAGAGGTTGAGTTGAACTGATTCCCTTTTATTTCTTTTGAATTTTGTACCTTGTGCCTGCATTATGCATTCAAAACTAAAATGCATTAAAAATTATTCTAATTGATTTATATAGGAAGAACAAATGTAATCAAACACCCTAGGTAAGTATCAGAGAGTCTCTATTGTAATAGTAAATTGACATGACCTTCTAATATTCCCAAGTAATTTATATTTATAAAACTTATTCTTCACTACAAAACTTTGAACATTTTATTAAAAAGTCCCTTTATTTAAAAAAGAATATTGGAAATCGTTTGATATTAAAATCATTCTTTGAATTAGAATGGAAACAGAAAAGACTACTAGTATATTGAGGTGATTAAAAGAAGTGTGATAATGGATTTCCTGGAGCTCACCATAATATGTGCTTGGTTTGACGCTTTTAGCTGAGACTAAAGTAGGAAAAAAGATATAGTTCTGAAAGCTGTGTCCATTCTTAGCTTTCTCTCACAAAACCAGAAAACACATGGGTTTAACCCCGATATTCCCAGGTAAGGAATGGCAAAGCAAACTTATACTTGATTAAGATTTAATTTTAAAAATTATCAATTGTTTTCTAGGGTGTAAAGATTTTTATTTTAAAATTCTTAATTGCTTTCTAGAATGCAACTTGATGTCTAAAATTTCATACATTCTCTAATTAGTACTCCATGACTATATTATTTTTCTTTTAAGTGAATTTTAGAGTCAAGACTAGCCATATTTCCCATAAGTTCATTTTCTGATAGGATGATAAATATGTTAGTGTAATACTATATGTTGGCATAAATGATATGACAATAAAATTAACTCTTATCACTATATTAATTATATTTACTAATGTGATATTGTATCAATATGTCACCAAAAATCCTTTGAAATGCCAATTACCTTTGAAGGTTTCTTATCTCAAAATTTTTAATGATTGAAACTACATTAATACAAACTATGTTAATCTTAAAACAATAATGTGCTTCATAAATTTCTAATTAAAAACACAATTTGAAATAGAAGAAATGTCCAACTTTAAATTGATAACTTCCCCTAAACATTACCCAAAAGCAATAAGGAGAGCACAAAACAGAAACCTAAACTTCATTTTCATTGAAATTAGGATATCTAAGTAACCCCAAACAAGACATGAGGAAGAGTTATCAAATATGGTGAAGATTAAATACAGGTTAGTAAGTATACTGAGCAGAATGTTCCTGGAAGTAGAGTTTAGTATAAGCCTATACTAGAACTGCAGTGGTGCAAAAATCAACCTTCACTTATTTAAACCAATGGGATTGTTTTTGTGGGCTGATGATAGAAGGTTTTTCAAGTAGGTTTGTCACAAAATCTTTAGATGCAGGAAAACAGGTAAAGGAAGAAACACTTGGAGGCATATTTGCAGGAAGTAAACTGTCAATGAAGGAATGCAGATACAGAAGAAGCAGCAGTTTTCTGTTGTAAAGTAACTATAAGAGTTTCAGTCACAAAGACAGTATTCAAGAAGGAAAATGGGAACACAATGAAAAGAAGTGAAATCTGAGTTCATAGAAACCAGATTTTTAAAAAATGAAAGAAAAAATGGTAGAAATGAAGGCTAATTGAAAGCAACTGAAAGGAGAGTGACTATGGAGAACAGTCACTTGGGACAAGGCAGATGAATGTAAGGAACATTAAATGAAAAAACAAATAGTTTTTATTTAATTTTTTATTTTTCATTTATAGTTTACATACAATATTTTATTAGTTTCATGTGTATAACATAGTGATTAGACATTTGATAAACTTACAAAGTGAAAACCCTGGTAAGTCTAGTACCCAACTGACACCATACATAGTTATTACAATACTATTTGCTATATTCCTTATGCTGTATATTACTGTGACTAATTTTATATCTGACAATTTGTATATATTAATCTCTTCCCCTTTATCATCCATCTATGCAATACCCCTCCCATCTGGCAAACATCAATTTGTTCTCTTTATCTATGAGTTTGTTTCTGTCTTATTGGTTCATTTTCTTTAATCACAATGGTATGAAACTAGAAATCAATTACAAGAAGAAAACTGAAAAAAATACACAAACACATGGAGGCTAAATAGCATGCCGCTAAACAATGAATGGGATAACAACAAGATCAAAGAAGAAACCAAAATTGACACAAATCAAAATGAAAACACATTGATCCCCAAATCTATGGGGACCAGCCAAAGCAGGTCTTAGAGTCTTATAGTAATACAGTAGTACCTCAAGAAACAAACAAACAAAAACCTCAAATAATCTAACCTTACACCTAAAGCAGTGGTTCTCAACCTTCCTAATGCCGCAACCCTTTAATACAGTTCCTCATGTTGTGGTGACCCCCAACCATAAAATTATTTTCGTTGCTACTTCATAACTGTAATTTTGCTACTGTTATGAATCATAATGTAAATATCTGATATGCAGAATGTATTTTCATTGTTACAAATTGAACATAATGAAAGCATAGTGATTAATCACAAAAACAATATGTAATTATATATGTGTTTTCCGATGGTCTTAGGCAACCCCTGTGAAAGGGTCGTTTGACCCCCAAAGGGGTCGCGACCCACAGGTTGAGAACCACTGACCTAAAGGAACTAAAAAAGAAGAACAAACAAAGACCAACGTTGGTAGAAGGATGGACATAATAAAGATCACAGTGGAAATAAATGTAGTAGAGCAAAAAAACCCAAAAAAACCAAAACAAAAACAATCTGAAAGATCGATGAAACCAAGACCGGGTTCTTTGAATAGGTAAACAAATTGATAAATTTTATCCAAAAATTTTTTTTAAAAGGTGAGGATCCAAATAAATAAAATCTGAAAAGAAAGAAGTGGCAACCAATACCACAGAAATACAAAGGTTTATGGAAAGTACTTTGAACAATATATACCAACAAATTGGACAACCTGGAAGAAGTGGATTAATTTCTAGTCAAGGCTGAATCAAGAAGAAACAAAAAAATTTCAACAGACCGATTATGACCAACAAAATTAAATTAGTGTCTTCTCTCTTTTTTTATTTTTATTTTTTTTCTGACCAATCTGGTAAGAGGTTTGTCAGTTTTGTTTTCTCAGTGAACCAAATTTAATTTCATTGATTTTCTCTATGGCTTTTTGTTTCCTTTTCACAGATCTGATTGTTATTATTTTCTTTCTTGTGCTTATTTTGTCATTTGCTTTAAAAAAATGTTTCTTAAGGTTGAATCTGAATTCATTGATATGAAAACTTTTTTTTTATTCTAATGTAACCAGTTAGGGCTTTACATTTATACCCCTAAATGCTGCTTTTGCACCATTCCTCAAATTTTGATATTATGTTTTAAAATTTATCCACTAATTTTTATTCATTTCAAAATACTTTCTAATTTACCTTTTGATTTCTTCTTTGACCAATGGGTTATTTATTATTTCATTGTTAAAATTTCCAAATATTTGGAAGTTTCATAGATTTTTATGTTATTGATTTTTATTGACTTTATTTTTTAATGTATCTTTATTATTGAAAGTATTACAGATGTCCCCCTTTTCCCCCATTGACCCCTTCTAGCCTGCCCCTGCCTCCCACCCTAGACCTTCACCACATTATTGTCTGTGTTCATAGATGTTATTGATTTTTAATTTAATTTCATTATAGTCAGAGAATATAAATTGTATGATTTGAGTCCTAAATTTGTTGAGACTTGCTTTCTGATCAAGAACATCATCTATCTTGGTTAATGTTATTATGCACTTGAATAGAGTGAGTATTTGGCCGTTGTTGAATAGTGTTTTGTAAATGTCAATTAGGTCAAGTTGGTTAATTATGTATCTTCTTTATATTAACTGATTTGCTATCTACTTTTGAAAGATAAATATTTAAATCTCTGATTGTGGATTTGTCTATTGCAAAATTCACTCTTTTTTTTTTTTTTTTTTAAGAAAATGAATCTGAATCCTAGGAGCTTCTAGTCATCTGAAACTGTGGGGGAGCAGAAGAGGAGGGAGTGGACGAGGAGGGAGCAGGAAGCAGGGAGGGAACAGCAGTTGATGACATTCTACCTGCTGAGCCTTATCTCACTAGGTAGGCAAGAGTGGATAAAAAAGCTGTAGTACATTTACACCATGGAATTTACACTATGCAGCAGTGAAAAAGAAGGATCTCTTACTCTTTGAGACAGCATGGAGGGACCTGGAGAGTATTATGCTAAGCGGAATAAGCCAGTCAGAGAAAGACAAGTATTATATGATCTCACTCATATATGGAATCTAATGAACAAAATAAACTGATGAACAAAATAGATCCAGAGACATAGAAGGATAGAACAGACTGTGGAATCTCAAAGGGAAGGCAGGGGAGAGTGGGCGGTTAGGAAGAGATTAACTAAAGAACTTTTATGCATATTTGCATAACCCATGGACACAGACAACAGGGTGGTTAAGGCCTGGGGTGGGGGTGGGGGCAGGCTAGAAATGGTCAATGGGGGAAAAGGGGAACATATGTAACAATTTCATCAATAAAGATTTAATTTTTTTTTATTAAATCTTTATTGTTCAGATTATTACATTAGTTACTCTTTTTTCCCACCATAACTCCCCTCCACCCAGTTCCAACCCCACCCTCTGCCCTCACTCCCCACCCACTGTCCTCATCCATAGGTGCACGATTGTTGTCTAATCTCTTCACTCACCCCCACACCCCTTTCTCCCCCCTTACCTTTTTCTTCTTCTTCCTCTTCTTAAAGGATACCTTTCAGCATTTCGTATAATACTGGTTTGGTGGTGATGAACTCCTTTAGCTTTTCCTTATCTGTGAAGCTCTTTATCTGACCTTCAATTCTGAATGATAGCTTTGCTGGATAAAGTAATCTTGGTTGTAGGTTCTTGGTATTCATCACTTTGAATATTTCTTGCCATTCCCTTCTGGCCTGCAAAGTTTCTGTTGAGAAATCAGCTGACAGTCATATGGGTACTCCCTTGTAGGTAACTGATTTTCTTTCTCTTGCTGCTTTTAGGATTCTCTCTTTGCCTTTTGCTCTTGGCATTTTAATTATGATGTGTCTTGGTGTGGTCCTGCAAAATTCACTCTTACTAGTGGGAGAAAAGGTTGAAATGCAAGGTCATGTTGATGACATCAATTATATCCATAATTATTTCTTTTTAATTCCACTCTGGCTTCTCTAAACATATATATCTTTATTCTTTATGCTTTTAGTTTTCCTGATGAAATTTCAAAGGAGTGTGTCAGTTCCTATTTCACACTGAGGTTAAAATGCATTTAATTCAAATTGGCTAAAAAATGTCCAACAGTCTATGAATCTATATCAATTATACTTGGCAACCTTGTTGCCATGCAAACCATTTGTTTTATCTGGTCAAGGAGCAATTTTAAAGCTGGTTGACATGTGATAATATTTCTGTTATGTAATTGACATGTCTAAAAATAGAATTGCATGAACAAAGCTCTTTAAAGTCATCTTTCTAATGTTCTTTTCACTGAAAAGAACTAATACATTTGCATCTGCCTTTTTTACATTCTATTTAGTAATAGTCATATAGAAAAACCCATAGGGATTTTTGTCTCTTCCAGATGAAAATAGACTGTTTATATTATCACCTTTCTAAATATTGAAGTTAATTATGATGCTGACAAAGAAATCCTTTTTTTTTTATTAAAGGAACATGGTTTAATTTGTTAAAATATTTATATACTAGAGGCATGAATTTGTGCATGGGTGGGGTCCGGCCAGCCCTGATCGAGGCCAATCAGGACCTGGCTGACTTGGGGGAGGGGACGCAGGAGGTTGACTGGCTTGTTGGCCTTGCCCCCAATCGGGCGGGTTGGCTGGCTGCAGTGCATATCATAGCCACCAGTCGTTCCTGTCATTCTGGTCATTCCGATTGCTTGGCTTTTATATATATAGACTAGTGGCCTGGTGCACGAAATTTGTGCATGGCGGGGTGTCCCTCAGCTTGGCCTGCATCCTCTCCAATCTGGGACCCCTTGGGGGATGTCCAACTGCTGGTTTAGGCCCGATCCCTGTGAGCCAGCGGTTGGACATCCCTCTCTCAATCCGGGACTGCTGGCTCCTAACTGCTCACCTGCCTGCCTGCCTGATTGCCCCTAACCACTCTGCCTGCTGGCCTGCTCGCCCCCAACTGCTCCCCCCACCAGCCTGATCACCCTCAAATGCCCCCCCTGCCGGCCTGCTCACCCCCACCTGCCTTCCCTGCCAGCCTGCTTGCCCTCAACTGACCCCTGCTGGCCTGCTCACCCCCACCTGCCCTCCCCGCCAGTCTGATCACCCCCAACTGGCCCCCCTGCCAGCCTTCTCACCCCCAACTGCCCCCCCCATCCTGACCACCCCCAATAGCCCCCCCAACCGACCTGATCGCCCACAGCTGCCGTCCCATTCTGGCCTGATCACCCACAACTTCCCTCCCCTCTTGGCCCCTAACCACCTCTATCTCAGCTCCGCCACCAATGCTTTGTCTAGAAGAACATCAGAAGGTCTCCTGGAAGTTCTCCCAGTCTAATTAGCATATTACCCTTTTATTAGTATAGATAGAGGCCTGGTGCATGGCTGGTTTGCCCTGAAGGGTGTCCTGGATCAGGGTGGGGGTTCACTTGGGGAGTGGGGAGGCCTGGGCGAGGGGTCTGGGTTGGTTTGTAGGCTGGCCACGCCCCCCAGTGGGGGACCCTCACCCCATGGGGGTGTGGCCAGCCTGGGTAAGGGGCTGAGGGCCGTTTTTAGGCTTGCCACACCCCCTTCAGGGTGGGGGTCCCCACTGGGGTGCCTAGCCAGCCTGGGTGAGGGGCTGAGGGCCATTTTCAGGCTGGCCACAGCCCCTTCAGGGTGGGGGTCCCCGCTGGGGTGCCTGGCCAGCCTGGGTGAGGGGCTGATGGCTGTTTGCAGGCTGGCCACACCCCCCAGTGGGGACCCTCACCCCATGGGGGCTTGGCCAGCCTGGGTGAGGGGCTGAGGGCCATTTCCAAGCCCCTCCCTTGGTGGCTGGTCCGGGAACCCAATCCTCCTGGGTGCTCAGACCAGCTTCATGGCCACCGCCCACAGGCCCCTCCTTCAGTGGCAGGCCAGGGCAGGCGGGAAGCTTGGTTTCCTTCATCGCTGGTGGCGACCCAAGCCTCCTGCCTGCTCCAGCTGGCTTTGTGGCCACCACCATCTTTGTCCCTCTAATTTGCATATTCCCTCCTGATTGGCTGTGGGACATTGTGGAGGTATGGTCAATTTACATATTTGTCTATTATTAGTGTAGATAAAAACAAAGAAGTAGATCTAGAAATGAAGATGAGATTCTATGCTTTTAACCTGTGAGGTTGCTAAAGATTTTTAAGAATTAACTGTAGGTATTCAGGTCAGAGGAGCAAAGATTTACGAAAGCACTTGTGGCAGAAGTAATGATACACAGAGTTAGACGTGCACTTTCTGAATTATAATTACCAGAAAGGGGATTACATGGCAGCTATGAAACATAGATTTTCAATAAATGAATTTAAAAACAAAATAATTTCTTCTTACCTGTAAATTTATGAGTGACAATCTTCATCACAGCTACATATGATAAGTAATGAAATCATAAATTATATAATAGTTTTTAGTTCAAAAAACTTATATTTTTAGTCTGAAATAAATGAAATGTTACTGTTTGTGGGAATATAACTCTAAAGTCTAAAAGAAAAGAACAAGAAATAAGTCTTCCATGAATATGAATTTATTCTCAATTTGTTTTGTGGGGTTATAAAACTTTCTTGCTAAATTTTAACATATTTTAGTATACCTGAAACATCCTATATAATAAAAATCTAATCTGCAAATCAGCCAAACAGCAGAACGACTGGTGGAACGACCGGTCTCTATGACGTACACTGACCACCAGGGAGCAGATTCTCAATGCAGGATCTTCCCCAAACTTGCAGGCCTCAGGCCAGCCAAGGCAGGTGCCAGCGGGGGCCCCACAATCACCCCGCTGGTTGCCCTGCAGAGGGAGGTGACCAGCAGCAACGGTGGGGGGTGGGGCTGGCTGACAAGCAGGCTGGCACCGCCCCCCCTTCTATCGCCCCACTGGTCGCCCCACAGAGGTAAGTGACCAGTGGCAGCAGTGGAGGGCAGGGCCGGCGAGTGGATGGCGCTAGGCTGGCCAAGGCGGGTGCCAGCAGGGCCCCCCCCCATCACCCTGCTGGTCACCCCTCAGATAAGTCCTGATTGCCAGCCCCACCTAGGGACCCTACCCATGCACAAATTTCATGCATCGGGCTTCTAGTTTTGAATAAAGCCTCATATTATGACTATAATATGGAAAGGCAGTAGAAACAAAATAAACAAATGTTTTTATTTGCTACACATCAACATTGGACTGGGATAGCAACATCATAGTGCAGTTCTTCATTCATATAGAAATGTAGTGTGCTGAACTAGTCAGAATGGCTATCAGAAAGTCAACAGATAATATATGTTTGTAAGGATGTACTGTTGTGCACTGTTGGTGAGAATGCAGGCACTATGGAAAGGAGTATGGAGATGCCTCAAAAAACTAAAAATATACCATAGGACCCTGCAATTTCACTTCTGAGTATTTATCTAAAAAAACCCCAAAACCCTCAAAAACACTAATTCAAAAACATATATGCACCCTTATGTTCATTGCAGCATTATTTACAGTAGCCAAGATATGTAAGCAACTTAGGTACCCATCCATAGATGAATGGATAAAAAAAAGCTATGGTACATATATACAATAGAATATTATGCAGCAATAAAAATGAAATCTTGCCATTCATGAGAACATGGATGGAGAAGATATTATGCTAAGTGAAATAAGTCAGGCAGAAACAAATGAATGCCATATGGTTTCACTTATTTGTGAAATCTAAAAAAATAAAAACAAAATGAATAAAAAACCCTGATAAACAGACTCATAAAACACAAACCAAAGGATAGTTGCCAGAGGGGAGGAAGATGGGGGAATTGGTGGAAAAGGTGAAAGGGAATATAGTCAATAATATTGTGATAAGTTTGCATGGTGACAGATGATGATTAGAATAAATGGGGTGATCACATTGTAAGCTATTAAATGTTGAATCACTCTATTGTACACCTGAAACAAACATAACTAATATTGTATACCAGCAATACTTAAATTAAAAGAAATAGAAAATGTAGGGTGCTAGAAATGTATTATCTAAATGATGTATCTTATCCATCGTGTACATTTAACATTTCCAATATCCTGTGGAATGCTGGTTTCTGAACTCAGTGTTGTCATTTAAAAGTTCATTCTGAATATCTGACTTTGTATTCACAAAATCTCTGTGAATATTTCAGCAAACAAATCTGATAAAAGGAAACAAAAGCTAAGAAACATGCTTAAATGTAACATAACTAATTTTACCAAAGTATTATTTTTAAAAATAGTGCACATCACTAATACACTTTATATATTAAATGACTCAAATGACCAATGCTTTAACTAAATTTGTTAGAAATGTGTAATTTAAAATGATTATCACATGCTTTTAAAGTGAATCTTGAAGCAAAATGAACACTTTTTTTTTTTTTGGTATGTCAGAGAACCACTCTTCCTCTGCAGGGCATTGAACAATTTGAGAAATGAAGCAAAGGAATGCCATCAAGCCAAAATATCAGTTATATCACTGAGAGAGGCCCAGTGGAGGACGGGGCTTGAAGTCACCCATGTGGGCTTCTTAGTACTGCTCATCAGAGTTAGGCTGGACTGGGGCACCTGCTGCCTATTAGCAGAAGCCCAGAAGAGGTAGGGACTCCTACACGCACTGATAACTTACTTTCAAGAGGAGGGAAGGATGTTGAGCCCATCCTGACACATTTTTCTTTTACATTTCATCAATCAGATAAGGCATTCTCTCCCTGAAAAGGGAGTGTGCTAAGAGGAAATCTTTCCTTGTGGAAGTTAGGAGTGAACCCTATATGGATATAGTTTTTAAACTTTCTAAAAGGACATAAAAGCAGATAAGTGGTACATAAAAAGGAACCATCTAAAATGACTCTGACAAAAATAATTTTTATTTTCTGGTGGGTAACTTTCTAGATTAAATGACCAATTATTTGATCAATTGTATAGAATAAAACAGTGGATTGAGGGGTGAAACTGTACATTAAAAGAAGTTTGAACCATATAGACTAACAAGAAGAAATAGGCAAAACTAAACCACTATTTGGGTACACACTAGGGTAACACAATTATGAAAAAAGTAAGGGAACAATTAGTATTTCTTTTGGAAAGTGGTTTCATGCTATGGAGAGAGAAGCGGTTGTGATTGGATAGTATGCCTGGCAGGTCTCCTGAGACGGCTGGCAAAGCTCCTTCCCTTACTCCTTGTGAAGTTGGGTCCTTGTCAGCTTTTAAGTTCATCCTGTCACCTTCCTAGAGAGATCCACCCTGACCATTTTATTTAAAATATGTATTTGTTATTCATTTCCATCTCAGCCCTTTCTTTTCTCCAAAACGCTGGTTATAATTAATAATTCTTGTTTATATATCCGGGTTGTTGTTTTTTTTGTCATTCTCCTTCTCTAAAATGTATGCTCCATGAAGACAAAGATTGTTGTCGTATTACCCATGTCTATCCCCAAACTGGAGATATAGTTGGAATTTGGGAATTAATTATTGATTGAATAAATGATTGACATTCAAAACCCTGGGACTCCAAAATCCTTGCTTTTAACCTCTGTGTTGTGCTGTTACCTTCAGCCTCATCTATTGTCACATTTTGTCTCACCTCCTGAACTCATAATTCTAACATACATACCTTGCTCTTTTAATTGGTCTGCTTTTCTTTTCTTTGTATCCTCACATTATCTCCTTTTTCACCTGGCAAGCCTCAATCATTGTTCAAGATTTAGCTCAGGAATAACTTCTTTTGGAAAACTTCCCCTGATTTTCCTTATTCCAGGCTAGATTAAGTAGTACCTGCCTTTTATGTTCTCAGAATATATTGGGCATAAATTCTATCATTGCACTTGTGACAATTTCATGTGTCTACATCCCTTCCTATGTACTGAGTAAATGGTTGTTGAAAGTACATAAGGAGAACTATTGCTCAGGACCAACTGATTAATAGCAAGAATTAGTTTGAAATTATTCCAACACTTGAAAACCTTTCAAAGGCAGAAACAGGCTTCAGAGAAATGTTTAACTATTGATCGAATCCATAAATCAGGACTACCATCCTTTCTCTGAGCTAAAATGGATTCAGTTATTTGTGATCAGGTTCATTAGCCTTTTTAATTTCATTGTTAAGACAGCGAACCACAAATTATGGTCTCTTCACATCGAAGAAGAATATGAGAATATTAAAAATAATTAATTTTCAGTTAACTTCTAATGATGACTGATAGCATCAGTTAGGAAACATTTTGGCTGCAATATAGAGAGAACAGCATGTCAAACTGGTTTAAAATAGGATATTTATCTTAAATAAAAATAACCCAAAGATAAGGCGATCTATAAACTTTCCTGAAGACAATTTCATGAAGTCATCAGGTTCTTTCATCCCTCAGCTCTGCATCCTGTGCAAGTCAGCTAGGCTTACTTCACCCAGGACTACAAGATGGCTCTAGCAGTTCACTGAAACACTAGATAAAATAGCAGATGAGTGGATTAAAAAACTGTGGTATATCTACACAATGGAATACTACACTGCTGTAAAAAGGAAGGAACTCCTACCATTTGCAACAGCATGGATGGACCTGGAGATCATTATGCTAAGTGAAATAAGCCAGTCAGAGAAAGATAAATATCACATGATCTCAGTCATTTGTGAATATAATGAACAACATAAACTGATGAACAGAAACAGATCCAGAGGCAAAGAAGCATTGATCAGACCATTGAACCTCAGAGGGAAGATAGGGGTGGGTCAGGGGAAGGAGGAGAGATCAACCAAAGGACTTGTATGCATGCATATAAGCCTAACCAATGGACACAGACACTAGGGGGGTGAGGGCATGAGTGTGGGGGTGGGGGGGCAATGCGGCGATAAGGACACATATGTAATACCTTAATCAATAAAGAAAAAAAAGATAATTCCAATATGTGGGCACTAAAATGACCCACAAGAACGCTGAAAAAAAAATTCAGAGGAAGAAGAATGACATTCTTTCTTCTGGGTCTTCTTTGTAGGAAGGAAGAGTCTATTTTCCAAAAGCTTCTAACAGACCTCTCTATTTACATTATTGGATGTATCATTGGCCAGCACTGGTGACTTGCCCATTCCTAAGCCACTTACTGAAAAGGGGAGTAGATACATTTGGTCAACTCTAATTGTTAGGGTTGAAAAGGATTAGAGAAGTCAAACGCTGTGGTCAGTATATGCCTAAAAACCATGTTTCATGGAATGAATTAGGAAACAGTGAATTAATAAATGAAATTAAAATTCAATTGCTGGCTATTTGAATATTATCCTATCTAATAATAGACAAACAGGGTAATTGACCATACCTTCACTACGCCCCCCATTGGCTAATCAGCACGATATGCAAATTAACCTCCAACAAAGATGGCGGTTAATTTGCATATGTAGGCTCCAAGCGGAGGAGCGAAGACTGAAGGCGAGCCGGAGCTGTGAAGACGGAAGATGGAAGGCGGCTCCAGCTGGAGCTGCGAAGATGGAAGATGGAAGGCGGCTCCGGCCGGAGCAAAGGCCTGGGTCCCGGGTGCCAGAGGAAAACCGGTGCCGTCAGCCAGGAGAAGGGAAGGCCTATTGCACGAATCTCTTTGTGGAACAGGCCTCTAGTAAAATTCATAAAAGGCAAAGTTGAGAAGAGAGTTATGACTGTTACCTGCATCACTATTCTCCTTAGATTTCACAAACATTAAGCAGATAAAAGTTAGGTTCAAAATGGGGAAAGCACATTGACTATATATTCAGCTCCCTGGTCCTGAGTCACTGTACATTCCAAAAATGTGATGAACTCACTTTCTCTGCCAATTTTTATTTTTTTTTCTATTAACCAAAATTCTAGAATATTTCTACCACTAAGGTGAAGGATAAAAAAATTTCTTTCTATGCTCAGATTTTTATTGAAGACTGTGGGTGAAAGATACATTATGAATACTATTGATTTTTTTTTTTTACCTCAGTCAAGTGACATGAAAGCTTAACCTAGATTTATCTTCTCACATTTGTCATAAATCTCTGACATGTCAATATTCTATATTTGAATGCTTTGTGCACATTAGCAATAATGTAAAATCATATTGTATTGTGACAAGGCACTACATTTTTTTCAGAGAGGGTCCATTTTGTTCCTATATGTACTATGAATAATAAAGCAGTTATTGATTCTAATGACAGATTATTACAGCATTAATGTACTCGAAGCAAGACCTTTTTTTATTTGAAATTGTAGAGTTGCTAATGAAACACAAAAGGCAGCACCCCAGTTAGCTTTCCTTGTATTATAATGATGTTGTTCATCATAATTATGTAGTGTCAGTATACACATATATAGGTCATACTGAGTTCAAAAACATAGGAATACAGTCTGTACTTTAGTCATGGCTATTTAAATCTTTAATTCTCATTAATGATAATAGGGGCAAAGCTCGTAATTTATCTCTCTATGCTCAGATAAAAATGGTTATGTAGTCCTTTCCACCCATGGCAAGACCTACTATTGCAAATGATAACAATGATATTACAGTAAAAATAAAATCAGATGACTTCTCTACTGAATTAGATTTATTTAAATGAAATGGAAATGTAGTTTAAGGCAGCTGCTTTTCCTGAATTGAATTTATTTGAAGCATTGAATAGCTGTGAAATTTTGGCCATAGGACTGCATATATGAATAACTGAGTAACTAAATGATCTTTGTAGTATTAGGGTATAATACAGGATATATGTTCTTATTTACAATTGTGCTACATCCTCACATGAAAAAACAAAGTCTGTTTTCAATGTTGAGCTTTTTTTTTTTTTTTTTTTGGTAAAATTAGACCAAGGTTTGCCTTCAAACTCAAAATATACGATGCCCCCTTTTTTTGTCATTCACAGTATGATATACATATCTTAATGATTAGTATGCCCATTGCCAGAGAGAAACACAACCTCTCCATTTTCACTCTCAGTGCAGTAGGTCCCAGGTACGAAAAAATACTTATGGCTTCCGGTCTAAGATGTCAGAGGAAAATTATTTTTGATCCAATTACTCTTCTTTTGAAGCCAACTGAATTATAAGAGATTGAAAAACAGAAAAGCTAAAAATCAATCTCCAATGAAAGTAGAAGCCACCTATAACCTCAAACAATATATGAAAAAAATGCTTTAGTAATTGCACTAGGATGATAGATAACCCTGAGTAGATCACTGTCTTTATAGATTTTCTACGTAATAAAGAGTTCTCAAACTTGGGAGCACACCCTATGAGGGAAAATCTACAACCTCCCAGCTTCAAACAACAATGTTTAGATTTGAGAAACAGAAGTAGGAGGCTCCATAAACCCTGGTGGACCATGGCATGATAAAGAATTTGAGGCTGAGCAAAGCGGTATGCTACTGTTTTAGAAGGAGAAAAATAATGGTGACAAGCAGCTCTGAGGTTACTGATCTTGGTCAGCTTGAAAGATGAGTAATGGCTAACTCATGACACTGACACTCACACACATACACAAACATGACACACATTTTAGTATTAAAAGCAGCTTCCACACAATTCCTATAGATCTCTCTTAAGGCTGAAGGGTATTCATACCCATGAGCAAAGTGCTGATGAGAAAATTTCTAAAGGCCAGAAACTCCAACTGCCTGCTGAGACTCATGTTGGCTTTTTACTCAGGTCAGTCTCTCCACCTCTACTTAACACTGTAGTATTGAAATACTTGTGTCAGAAAGTATATCCTAATTAAAAAATGGACACTCAGCAAAGATACTGAAAGAAAGAGGAACAAAATATGGCCTTCCAAAGGCAGAGTAAGACATGATTATGCCATTAAGTAGGTAAATTCCATGAACAAAGAATTCCTTATGAAATAAAATAAATTAAAATATACCTATACATCCTAGAACCAAAAACTGAACAAAAAATCACACAGATGTTCAAGGAAGATAAGCATTCTTTTGTATATATAAAGGACTTAATTTTAACTGTTTCAATAAATGAAAGAATATTGTGCACAATTTTGTGCAAAGAAAATTGATGTAGAGAACTAGGTAGATTATTTTTCTAGGAGCAGAAGATATAAAAATCTCAAACCTACCAATCACCACATTAAACAAAAATTGTCAAAGAGTTAAGCTTTCATATGGTGTTTGTGGTAGTTAATTCATATGGTTTCCAGGTGGATTCCATAAATTTAATATGCAGATAACTCTAAAGCTATTAAATAGCTCTGAACATTGAGAGAAACATCAACCTTTATTTATTTATAAAATTAAGCTTTAAAAAATGGAACATCATTAAGTTGAAAAAAATATATAAATATATTTTTAAAACTCCATACTATACTCAATTTAGGTAGGGTTAATATATAAAATAAGTATATAAAAAATAAAATTCAGCAGTGTATTAACATGCCAGAAGGAGAAAAAAAATAGATGAATATTCCAGATTGTTTAATAGGAAGAGGAGAAACACATGATTCTCTTCATAAATGCAGAAAAAATTGATCAAAAATTAAAATTCCTTGCCCTGGCCCAGTGCCTCAGTTGGTTAGAGCATTGTCTCATACAACTATGGGTGGCAGGTTCGATTTCTGGTCAGGGCACATACCCAGGTTTTGGGTTCTATCCCAGAACTGAGTGTGGGAGTCAACCGATCCATGTTCCTTTTTCTCTTTCTCTCTCCCTTCCTCTCTGTAAAAATCAATAGAAAAATTTAAAATTCCTTGATTAAATAAAACAAAACCGTTAAACATAACTAGCTAGATACTTCAAAAATAAGATAAAAATGTCTATGGAGTCACAACCAATATCATGCTTATTTTTCAAGGGACATATTTTCCCATTCAAGTCACTGATAAAAAAAGGTATTTTCTACAAGTATACCTGTAGAAACTGGCCTTCTCATTCATTGTTGGATGGAGTATATTGCTGCTAATTAAATAGTAAATTGTTAATATTTATCCCAAATCTCCCCATCTGTGGGGGCATTTTCATTTTTAAAACATTTTGGTTGAAAATATGAAATCTTAAAAAAACTGATTTCTTACCCTACTCAGTAGATTAAAATAAATTCACATATACTAAAGATTTAAACATAAAAAAATAACCATTGCCCTGGCTGGTTTGGCTCAGTGGATAGAGCGTTGGCCTAGAGACTGAAGGGTCTCAGATTCTATTCCAGTCAAGGGCACATGCCTGGATTGCGCACTTGATCCCCAGTGGAGGGGCATGCAGGAGACAGCTGACCAATGATTCTCTCTCATCATTGATGTTTCTATCTTTTTCTCCCTCTCTGAAATCAATAAAATAAATAAATAAAAAAAACTATAGAAGAAAGCATAGGGCATAATTTTTTAAACAATGTGGAAGTCACAAAACTTAAAAGTCATAGAGGAAAAGTTGGCAATTTGACTACATAATAAACTAAAAACCTTTGCACAAAAATAACTTTAAAAAAATCAATAGACAAGTGACAAATTGGAATAATAATTTTGTATTACAGATGACACTGAATGTGCTAATTTCTTCAATATAAGAATAAGAAGTAAAAAGTCATTTAAAAATTGGCAGAGGACATGAAAAAGCAATTGACAGAGTAAAAACCATTCACTTCTTTTAGACATATGAAAAACTATTCACTTTCACTTATAATGAAATGAAAATTTTAAATGAAGTAATGTTTTCTTCACCTGTAAATTTGCAAAAGTCAAAATGTTTGATGATGGCCTTCCTTCACTTTGAAGAAGATTTAAACTTTTCCTGTGTCCTACCTAGTCCTTCTGGATTGGCTGCTATCTGCCTCTGGGAAACACTTTTTTCCCACCCTAAAGGCCCCTCCTTTGCTGTAGCCAGGCTGTTCTTCCTGTTTTACCTTTAATAAACCTAGCAAGGAACCTCCAGATCTTTCGACTTGTTTCCCCTCTACCAGGATGGTCCTTTCTCAACCTTTGTGTTTCCTCATTTTATTCAGCCTCTGCTCCAATGTCACCTTCTCAACCTCCGAGGGTCTTCCACCCATCGTATTATCTCCTTTTCCAGTTTTATTTTTAATGTGCTTTTTACTACTTGAAAATATCAATGTAATCGTTGACTTGCTTTTTTGTACAATACAAAGAGTGTGTATATGCCAGATTATCAGGGACATTGTCTCTATCATTCCTCTCAATAGCTCCATCACCGAATAGGGACCTAGCACAGAGCAGGTGCTCTGTATTCCTGAATATATGTACAAAAGCTGCACAGGATTGTAGAGGGTAGGGCAAACTGGCCTTCTCATTCATTGTTGGAAGGAGTATATTGCTGCTAAGTAAATAGTAAATTGTTAATATTTATCCTAAACCTCCCCATTTGTGGGGTCATTTTCATAAAAATAATGTTCATAAACTTTTGATTTTGCAATTCTACACCAAGGGTTGAACTTATTTCTACAGGTGGATTGACATAGTTACATGGATTTATTACACAATCTATACTAATAAAAGGATAATATGCTAATTAGACCAGATAGACCAGACGTCTTCCGATGTCCTTCTGGACAAAGCCACGGTGGCGGGGGCTGAGGCAGAGGTAGTTAGGGGCTATCAGGCAGACAGGGGAGCAGTTAGGGGTGATCAGGCAGGCAGGGGAGCAGCTAGAGGCATCAAGAAGGCAGGCAGAGTGGTTAGGGGCAATCAGGCAGGCAGGCAGAGTAGTTAGGGGTGATCAAGCAGGCAGGCAGAGGTGGTTAGGGGTGATCAGGCAGGCAGGCAGAGGTGGTTAGGGGCGATCAGGCAGTCAGGCAGGTGAGCGGTTAGGAGCCAGTGGTCCCAGATTTTGGGAGGGATGTCTGACTGCCGGTTTCGGGATCGGGCCTAAACCGGCAGTCGGACATCCACCGAGGGGTCCCAGATTGGAGAGGGTGCAGGCTGGGCTGAGGGACCCCCCTCTTTCGTGCACGAATTTCGTTCACTGGGTCTCTAGTCTATATATATATAAAAGTTAAGGACTGGAATGCCTAAATGACCACAACGACCAGTTGCTATAATGCACACAGCGGCAGCCAACTGGCCAGATATGGGCCCCGATCGGCCCCCCCCTAACCTCCCATGGCCCCTCCCCAGGCCAGCCCAGCTCAACCCCAGGTCATCCCCCTCACCCTGACAGGGGTGGGGCTGGCCAGCCAACTGCCCGCAGCCCCTCCACCCGGACGGCCCAGCCCAATCGGCCCCCATCAGGGCGGGCTTGCCGGACCCCACCTGTGCACGAATTCGTGCACTGGGCCTCTAGTTGTTTATAAGAACAAAACATTAAAAATAACTTAAATGCCTGTCAACATAAGATTGGCTAAATAGTGCTACACTCCCAGAGGGGATAGTATATAGCTATTAAAAATGATGTATGTGTGTGTGTATGCATACATGTGTATGCTACTCTAGAACGATATTCTAGATATACTGTTCAATAAAAAATTAACAAAGTGTAAACAGCTGTATATTATTCTTTTTCATTACATTTTTTGGGTGACATTAATTGATAAGATTATATAGGTTTCAAGTGTACATTTCTATGATACATGATCTGTATATTGCATTGTGTGCCCACCATTCAAAGTCAAATCATCTTCTATCACCATATATTTGGCCCCATTTACACTTTACTACTTTTACCCCCCTTCTCTCTGGTAACCACCATACTGTTGACTGACTCTATGAGTTTCAGTTTTATATCACATATATGAGTGAAGTCATATGGTTTTTAGCTTTTTCTGATTGACTTATTTTTTTTAGCATGATATATTCTCAAGGTCCATTCATGTTGCAAATGGCAGTATTTCATCTTTTCTTATGGCTGAGTAATCTTATATTATTCCTTAACTTGGGAAAAGTACACATGCATATGTGTATATATACATATAATATATATGTAATACAAATATATATATTTGTAAACATAAAAAACAACTAATGAGACTAGCTAATTGTAGTAAGAGGAACAGTATGCCTGGGGAAAGGGTGAGAAAGAGAATTAGCTCTTACTGTAAGCCCTTTTGTGCTGTAGCTTTAACAATTATATTAATACTAGAGGCCCGGTGCACAAAAATTTGTGCACTCGGGGGGCGGGGGGAGGGGGGTCCCCCAGCCCGGCCTGTGCCCTCTCGCAGTCTGGGACCCCTTGGGAGATAACGACCTGCTGGCTTAGGCCTGCTCCCGGGTGGCAGAGGGCAGGCCCAATCCCTAAGTGCAGCCCCTGGTCAGGCTCAGAGCAGGGCCGATTGGGGAGTTGGGGCGCCACCCCGTCATGCACAGAGCAGGGCGGATCGGGAGGTTGCAATGCCACCCTCAGTCACGCTCAGGGTAGGGCCGATTGGGGGGTTGGGGCACCGCCCCCTGTCACACTCAAGGCAGGGTCGATGGGGAGGTTGCGGCACCA
>NW_005367953.1:3275928-3292846 GCF_000412655.1 Myotis brandtii
ATCAGGGGGTTGGGGTGCTGCCCCCTGTCACTCACAGAGCAGGGCCCATCAGGGGGGTTGGGGCTCCGTACCCTGTCACACACAGAGCAGGGTTGATCAGGGGGTTGGGGAGCTCCCCCCTATCAGGCACAGAGGAGGGCTGATCAGGGGGTTGGGGTGCCTTCCCCTGTCACGAACAGAGCAGGGCGGATAGGGAGGTTGTGGCCCCGCCCCCTGTCACACACAGAGCCGCAGGGCGATCAGGGGGTTTGGGCGCTGCCCCCTGTCATGCTGATCCCGGTGCCGGGAGCCTCGCTGCTCCGCTGATCCCGGTGCTGGGAGGCATATTACCCTTTTACTATATAGGATAGAGGCCTGGTGCATGGGTAGGGGCTGGCTGGTTTGCCCTGAAGGGTGTCCTGGATCAGGGTGGGGGTCCCCACTGGGGTGCCTGGCCAGTCTGGGTGAGGGGCTGAGGGCTGTTTTCCGGCTGGCGAGTGACTAAAGCTTCCAACCGCTCCTTGTTTTCTTCTCTTTTTTTTTTTTTTTTCTGGGCCAGTTTTAGCTTTGAGGCCTTGCTGCTGAAAACATAGATACAATGTTGCGGTCCGAGCCCGGCTGAATGGAAGCCCTTTTCTGGGGTTTTGTTTAGCTTCTTATTTGCAACATAGTATATAGTTGCTTAGAGTTGCAACTGAGAGGCTGGCAAGTGAGGCGGTGAATGTTGGAATCTGCTGCAAGCAAGCCTCCCTGCTCGCTTCAGTGCCTGGCTGCCGGCCGCCATCTTGGCTGACAGTTAATTTGCATATACTCACTGATTAGCCAATGAAAAGGGTAGCGGTCATACGCTAATTACCATGTTTCTCTTTTATTAGTGTAGACTAGAGGCCCAGTGCATGAAAACTCATGCACTGGGTGTGGGGGGGGGTGTCCCTCAGCCCAGCCTGCCCCCTCTCACAGTCCAGGAGCCCTCAGGGGCAGGAGGCGACCTGGCGATCAGGGGAAGGCGATGCCCCCATCACACCTCTGCTGCTGCCACTGCTGGCAGCACAATCCTTGGCCGGCCCTGGTTATCTGAGCCTCGGGTGGCCCTGGATGGCTGGGGGGCTGAGGGGACTGGGGGACTCAGGAGGCAGGTACATGGAGCGACCCGGCCCGCCTGCCACCCCGGCAGGGCTGAGGGACTGGGCGCCACCATCTTGTGGCTGTGGGCGCCGCCATCTTTGAGGGCGTGGCAGTCAATTAGCATATTCCCTCCTTATTGGCTCTGGGTGCTGCCATCCTTGTGACAGCGTGAGGGTCAATTAGCATATTCCCGCTTTATTAAATAGAATAACATTTAGCAAAGGTAAAAAATTACTTTAATGAAAGAAATCAGTTTGCCTTATTTCTTACATATGTTAAAGGATTATTTTTTCTTCACATTTTTCTTGTTTTTATTGACTGTCCAAATGCAATTTTGGCTTCTTTGTTTTATTTTTCCTACAAATTACCCTATGATTAAAGTAGAGCAGTGTTATGTCATCTATATGACTCATTAGAGCTAAGTATATACATTACATGTGTATATGTATATATAAATGAATATTTATCCCAAGTTGTAAATTTTCACAAAGTAGCAATGTTGAAAAAATTCATCTACCTTGACATAATGTAATGCATTTCCTTTTCTGTACAATAAAAGCATGTAGAAACAATGTAAAATGGCTTTACACTTATCACATTGATGATAATGGAAACGGATGCTTTTTAAACCATGAAACTGTCTTTGCACTACTTTGAAATAGCCAATTAACTTACCCTTCATTTTGACTTAAGTGATTTGATAAAACACAGAATCATTCCATCAATCCTTAGTCATGAACCCTTGCTCTCTAAAGGTTAATGCTCCATCCTACTTCATTGAATTGAATGGTTTCATCTGTTTATATATTAAAGCAAAAGATATATTTTAACTAGCATTTATTTGGTTCTCATTTATGTAAAATGCAATGAGAATGAGGATATTATGAAAATAGAATGGTGTAATAAATAGTTTCATTATGGGATTATTCTGCCCTTTCTTCCTAAAATGATAAGACAGTATTCTATAAGAGGAAATTGTAGATATAAAATGCAGCATTCAGTTTCTATTACTTTATTCCTAATGTTCGGCGAGATTTAATATGCAGTATTTAAAAACTCTTAGCCCAAGCTTTGTAAGTCACAGAACACCACAGGGATGAGATGGCATGAGCATTAATTTCTTTTTCTCTTGGCTATTGTAATTTAGCCCTTATGTGACTACAGAAGCTATTCCTATTTTTTAATGTTATTTCAGTGTGAACCAGAATTTTTCCCTTTAGTATGTTTAGCAAAATTAGTGTTTCAGTGAGTGGAAGTAATAGTCTTAGAGAGAGATTTTATGCACATGAATTCTAACGCCTGTCCTGCTTGGCTGCTGCTGCTCACATGGTGATTGGACAAGTGCCCAAGGGCATCAGTGCCAGGCAGCGATGCTTTCACTGTGACAGTTTGCACAACACAGCCACTGTCATCTCATTAGCAGGCGTAAGCATTTTTGCCACATGCTGATTAATACAGTCGCACCTGCTCTCACCGTGCCATCCTAAGGATTTGAGTTGGACTTATTTTGTATTCCTCCAGGCTGCTGGCCATTTAATTTCATGACACCATCAGACAACAAAGTCATCTTAAGAGGTCACCTGGTTCAGGCTCCTGCTTCCAGGCATACCAATAGTTAACTACTGGAGATGAATGGGTTTCTGTTATACTAGTATTTAAAAGTAGCTAGTGGGATGGTGATGCCACAATTTGTAGCGGCTTTAGTTTTTAATCAGTCTTATAACTGTAGTGCAGTGGGCTGACTAATAAAGGAAGCTACATCGTTTTTCTTTTTCTTTTTCCATTAGAAGGCAGAAAAGCTGCCTTTCAGGAGTTGCTTGTCTTGTCTATCTTTATCCTTAGAGACAACCACAGATAGTTTTGGAGGATCTCCTAGTACCAAAAAGAATAATTTGAATGATCTCCCTTTTTGTGTAAATATAAAGCACCAATGATCCTGGAGCCTTCACATGCACGCTCAAGTTGTTGGGAGGCAATGAGAAAGTGTGCAGAGGGAATCCTTCAAAAAGGGAGCCACATGTTACCTCCTTTTCACCTTTTTTTTTAGTGATTGGAACATTCCCAATGAATTCAGATCTTCCCAAATGAAATCAGATGGAAGAAATAAACACCCCTCACACCACATAGAGATTACCATGAGCAGAGAAAGAGCTTACTATGGGCTGTGTTGTATCCCTCTAAAATTTATATGTTGAAGTCCTACCCCCCAGCATGTCAGAATGTGGCCATGTTTGGAGATAAAGTCTCTAAAGAGGTAAGTAAGTCAGAATGAAGTCATTAGGTTAGGTCCTAATCCAATATGACACGTGCCTTTATAAAAAGAGGAAATTTGAATATAGGCAGGTACAGAAGGAAGACTCTGTGAAGACACAGGGAGAAGGTAGTTATCAGCAAGCTAAGAAAAGAGACCTCAGGGGAAACCAACCCTGCCAACACCTTTATCTTGGACTTCTAGCCTCCAGACCTGTGAGAAAATACATTTCTGCTGTTTAAGCCACTCAGTCTGTGGGTGCTTTATGGAAGCCTTAGCAAACTAACACGGAACCTAAATAATAAACTGGTTAGTGCAACTAACCAGACTTGACATGGGGATATTTAAACACACATTATACAGCTGACGCTGGAGGACTCCTCAAACTCAGTCACACTATAGCACAGTGGTTGTCTTTGGAAGGAATCATTGTGCTTGAGAGTAAAAATGAAGGTCTACATTGGCCTTAGGTAGCCATACCTGAGCATAATATTGGGGAGAGGAGTCCTCTCCTGCTCCTACTTTATCAAGAGAAACTATTTCCAGACCATCAGTGGAGGTATGGCTCTGCATCCAAGGAATGGTATCAGTCCAGCAGGACTGCCTGCCTTAGCAGCAGGAAGGTGAAGGTGACAGGGAATTCTCCTGTCTTCCTCTACCTAAGGAACCAACACTCACTTGGCATTTACTTCCCACCATATGCACTGACCCATTTCATGTTCATAAGTAAAATATGAATTTAAAGCTGTTTTCATATAAAGAAATTAGACACAGAGAGCATTCTCCAAGTGAGATAATTGAGATTTTTGTTGTGATGGTCTTCCGTTTTTTCTTTAAAAAAAAAACAAAAAAAAATTATGTATTTACAAAGGCAGGAAAGAGGAGTAGGGGAATCACAAAGGACAGTGCAATAGTGTGGGCTTAAAATAACTGAAGAGTAGCTGTTTTTGAACAGTGTGCTAAGGTATTGAGAATGACTTCAGCAGAGACATCCCATTAAGGCAAATCCTACTATAGGGAGGCAAAAGGAGAATAAATATCCCGGCCCTACTCTCTTTCTACCCTCTGAAAACCTCCTGAAACTCCACATTGGCTGAGCACATACCTTGTCAGAGCACATAATTTGCATGTAGGTCAGTTTCCCCAGGAAAAAGAGAGTGGGGAAAGGGATGAAGAGTAGAACTGGAGGGACAAAGAGGAAGGTTAAGGCAGTGGCCCAGGGTCACATAGCTAGTAAGAGGGAGGGATGGATTTTGAATCCAGTAGTTAGACTATGAAGCCCATGTTCAGGTTTTGTTACCAGTTGCTTAGAACCAAGAGTGGCTGCCTCCTTGCAGGCAGCAGGGTAGTCTGGCCCTGACACAATAAGCTCCCGGTGTCTGTGTGGGACCCTGATATTCAGGCTGTTGGCCGGAACTCCACCTATAACCAGGTCTTCCTAGTAACATCAGTGCTCTGGGAACTCTGGACTGTAGAATGGGAGATCCTAAAAGTGAAAATTACATTTTATGATAGGTCCAATGGATACAACCTGCTTTATAGCTGAAGGTAAAGGATTCTTTCTGTGTGTAATGTATAATTCTATTTGTATGAAGTTTCAGAACAGGCAAACTCATCGATAGCAAAGGAAATGATTACCTTTTGGCCAAAGGTATGAGGGGAAATTCTGGGAAGAACAGTTGCTTTTGTCCTTAGCCAGGCTCTCATTGCCTGCTGCAGGCGGGTTTTGCTGTGCTGGGTGCCCTGAAGGCTCCACTGCAGGCTGCATAATAAAGGGTTCTGTGTTGGCAGTCCATAGCTGACTTCCCCTGGGGAGCCAGCTTCGCCTCCTCTGAATATTTTCAATGTTTAATCATTTTGGTTTGCTTCTCTGCACTTTCTAGTTTTTCCAAATCCTTTTAGTCATAGATAAATTAAGCCCTGATATTATAAATAATCCTGATATAATGAGTTAATTCTGAGCCATGATCTATATAGTGTAAGTTGTTACTTCCCAGTCCTTAAGCTTGCATTTTTGTTAACATCACCCAAAGTCCTTAAATAAAATATGTAACTTGCTTTTATTTACTTTTACTTTTTAGCTGGCTTTGATACTAGGGTCTCTTCTACATTTGCCTAATAATTTTACTTTGCATATAATTCTAATATTTATTATTTTATAACTTGCTTAGTCTAATGGCTGTAAAGTAATATTTGCACTATAGTAAATTATTGTACTCAATTATTTTCTTATCAGAAATTATGATTGAGGACTTATGATCAGAAACTTATGGTAGGTGCTTGAGAAATGACTAAATAGGGATAGCAGTTATAAAACATATATAATTAATTTGAACACTAAAATGATAAAAGCAGTAATCATCTTCCTGCAAATCATTCATTTCTTTCTTTCCTATATATATGGCACTGTTATAGGAGAGGGATGTGGTGCTGGTTCTTCCCAGCTTTATTTCCATATCTGTGCAAGGGAGGCCAGTGTTACCTACCACTAGTCTAAGGAGGCAGGGTAGAGGAGAATGGATTGAGATAGATCCGTTTCAAATCCTTGCTCAATACCTTTCTAAAAATATAACCCTAGGCAAGTTCCTGGCTTCTCTGAGACTCTATTTAGTCAATAGTGAAATGTTAAGATTAATTCCTATTTGCATGACTGTTGTGAGAAGTGAGATAATATATGTCAAGTGCCTGCATGTGGGTGTCCCCAAATTGACAGTTGTTACTTAAAGATTCTATCTCTTGACAAAAGCTAGTGTTATAGATTTTAAATGATTAATGATTTTAAATTGAAAGCATCTGAACTCTTAAGCCAAAAATACTATTTTATTGACTTTTTATATAATAGGTGACAATATTCCCTTGTCACCATTTGCAGCTCCTTTCCACCTAAGTTAAAGAAAGAAGGTACAGTACATATCTGTCATCAAATAACATGCAATAGCCGCTTAAAACCTTCCACACTGGGAACCAAAGAACACAAGAGAGATTTCTTTTTCAGACACACACTTATCAATAGGTTTCTCCAAGGAGACCAATATACTATGTCCAATATGTTTTTAGCAAACAAACAAACAAACAAAGGCAATTTGAAAATAGTTTATTTAAACTCTATTAGATACACTTGAAGTAATTAAAGCCATATTTAGAAGATAAATAAAGAATATGCAATCAACACTCTTTACATTTTATCCAACTTGTTAAAAGGGGAACTTAAATCCAAAGAAATCATTCAGTAAGCACTGAACCACAGAGTATGCCAGGCAGTGTGACTACTTGATGAACAATAACAAAAAAAAAAATTCAATTCAAACAGGGCCCTCATGAATTTGTAACCTAAGCTATGTGACATAAGACATGTATCAGCAGGGCTCTGTTTCAGCAAGCAGCAGAATCCAATTTTGAAAGAGAAAAGGAGTTTTCTTAAAGAGTATGATGGAATTCCTAGAAACCTTGATGGGACTGAAGGACCAGATGGAGGTTAAATATCTGGAGATAATGCCTGTAACAGCACAGAGGTGGCCTGGTGTGTGAGCCATTGCCCTGAAACAGGACTGGATCTTCACTCAACACCTGGTTTCTGGGACCAGGAACCCCCTGGTCCTGTCACTGCTGCAGCCACCACCACCAAAGAGAAATCGTCCCAGTATGAGCTTCCAGTTTTGGTCAAAGCGTGTGCCTCTGATTTGTGGTCCTGGGTCACCTGCCAGAGCCACAAAGGAGGTTGGAAAATGAATTTCTAACATTGTCAGGTTCTGTGATAGATGGCAGCCACCACCAAATCTCATAAGAAGAGAAATTCCTGAAACATTGAGAAGTCTAGATGAGTTCATAATCCAAGTGGTCTAAAATAATGTCAGATATCCACTATACTATGTAAATGATGCACAGTAAAAAGTAAAAGTTCTCCAAGTGGCACCTGGGGGCCACACTGAAGTGGTTTCTATAAAATTAAGGTTTTAACCTACAGTTTCTCCAAGAGGCTTTTATGGCCACACTTCCTAGGTCTTTTCTCACTGTCTATACCAGCACTCCATTAACAGCATCTATTAATTACAACCTAGTATTTATTCATGGGTTTATGTGTTTTCATCTGTCTTCTCAATTAGAATGCATACTCCATGAGTACAACTTGCCTACCTTGCTTTCTCTGTTGAATCCACAGCACAATTCCTCCCCCACAGCATTTACATACTGAGATTTCAACTATAAGTCAAAGATGAACAAAATCACCATAGAAAGAATGGTTTCCTGACCTATAAAACTTGGTGATATTAGCAAACCAAAGAGAGTATAAATTGGAAGTTATCTAGGAAGTATAGAAAAAAGAGATGATCTTTAGAAACTAGGAGACTTCTGGTGGCAAGAGACAGAAATCTCAACTTACAAGGAGATACAGGGAAGGGTTGGTTGATTCAATGCCTCAGTGATGTCATTAGCGACCAATATCTTTTTCATTTATCACCTTTGCTTATTATAGTGTCAGCATATTTTAAGTCAGGTTCCCAGGAACAAAGAGGGAAACATACTTCCTTGTTCGTGTTCAATGGGAAAGAGCACATTATGCATTGCTTCTAACATGTCTCTTTAGCTGGACTAGCCTGACTTCGGCAGGTGCTCACTTTCTCAGGGAGTTATGTGTAAACTGATAGGATTACTGGTCCTTTCACTGAAGAAGCAGATGGCATGGCTACTATTCTGGTGCTGGGGAAGGCTCAGACCCCCAAACAAAGTCAGAAAGGAGGAAAGTTAAAAATAAATGCTAGGTAGAAAGCCAGTGGTTTCCTATGTTGGCAGTTATCGCCTTCTTTGAAACACGGGCCAAGAAAAAGATAGCACAGTCCAAGGATTTCATCTGATTAGTCCTGCCAGCAGGCATGTCATTTGAATGTTTGCAGCGGGCATGGCAAGTTGATGCCTTAAACTCTGGAATCCTGTTGCTTATTTCAGTTGCCATGAGTTCATGCTCACTACACTATGTAGTTATTATGATTAGGCCCCCCAAGTGGTGTGATTGCTCAAAGAGCATGTGCTGGTCAGAGGACTCAAGAGTGTGGTCACATCAACCATTTAGTTAATGTCATTAGTGAATTAACATTTTGACTTTATACATCAGTCTCCTGTAGCTATCTTCTAAATGTGAGTCAGCAACCCTGAGTCTGAGTATGTGAAGACCCTGGTAAAGCTTATGGAATAATCAGTTATCTTTGAAAAATACTTAGAGAACTTTGTAGTTTTGGAAATTATTCATGGCAGTGATGGGAATGACTGCACATTGTTTTAAAATGTAATACATGGGTAGGTGACAGTGTACATATTAGTGAACATAATGCAGTCGAAGCTTGACTAGAACTCTGTGTTGATCTGAAAACCCAACAACTCCACTGAATCACCTCCCCTTTCCTCCCTGCTCTAAGAGAAGGAAGTGTTAGGCACTCTTACTACTTTTCTCATAAGGATTTTCTGCTGTATATACTTCATTCCCTTTGAACACTTTGCTTTTGACTAATCTCCCTTATGATTAATACATTATTTTATTCTATAAGGCTCTGTCTTTAATAAAGTTACATTCAAACATATGTTTAGGCAATTCTGATTATCTCCTCTCTAATTTACTCTGTGATATTTTGTAGTATAACTATCAGAGGGTAAACTTATCCTGTATAATAAAAGGCTAATATGCAAATAGACCGAACGATGGAACGACTGGTCACTATGATGCTCACTGACCACCAGGGGGCAGATGCTCAATGCAGGAGCTGCCCCCCGGTGGCCAGTGTGCTTCTACAGGGGGAGTGCCACTCAGCCAGAAGCCCTGAGCCGGGCTCATGGCTGGAGAGTGCAGCGGCAGTGGTGGGAGAGTCTCCCGCCTCCGCGGCAGTGCTAAGGATGTCCTACTGACGGCTTAAGCCTAAGCTGTTAATGGGACATGCCCCGAGGGCTCCTGGACTGCAAGAGGGTGCAGGCCAGGCTAAGGGACCCCTCCCCGCCAAGTGCACGAATTTCATGCACTGGGCCTCTAGTTTAATTTATAATAATTTTCATTTATTTTTCAACTTTTTTATGATAGACACATTGTAAATGCCAGGCCAATTTTTACAAGCAGGAGGCAAATAGAGAGCTATATCATAATTATCCTTAAATGTAAAAAAACAATTCTGGGAGGTTAGCTAACTTGCCCAAGTTTTCAAAGCTCAAAGTGGGAAGGGCTAGGAAATGTTACCATATTCTCTATCCTGTACATTTTTGAGCACAGGGGGTGAGTGGGTCTGTGGTGGGTACAGGGCAGTGAAGAGGATCCCTCACTGTGTTTCTGTAGACTGGCATCCATGATATTATTTAAATGTCAGGTTTATGCTGTTCCACTCCTCACCACACACAGTAGGTCTCTCTTCACAGAATATTGATTGTAGTTATGTGAGGACAGCTAAACAAGATTACATATTATTTTTTCCCTCTAGATTTTTACTGTCTTTTTGACTGATGCTGTTTATAGATGTAGGTGTTATGTAGCTATCATTTGCAAACAGAGTTGTTGATTATTTAGTAGATGTGTCTCTGGGCTACTCCTCAGAAATCCAGCACTTGGGTCTGGAGAATAAGAACCACATGACAGTGATGTTGGTTATAGGGAGAAAAAAATTCCTAGCCAAGTTCTTTACCCTGGAAAGAACACTCTCTTGCCATATGCATAAATAATGTTTCACTAAAATTGTGGACACAGCACCTCTCTATAGTTACTCTTCACATGCTTGACTCAGCAGTTTTTTCAAAATTCTGTGAAATGCTCTATTTTCTTCATAATATGTTTAGTTGAATATGAAGTAGTACATATATATCCATATGTTGTATTCAGACAACAAATGCCTTTATTTCCCCTTAAAGAAAATATCTAAAGTTCAAATGGAAGGAAACTCTTTTTTAACCCAAAGTTCCAATTGCCATCTGAAATTAAGATAAGATTTTTATATTTATAAGCGCTGTCCTAATGAGATTAATGACAATGAACTTAGAACAAACAGACTGAGTAGCTTTGAAATATACTATGTAAAATGTAATGGAAAAAGTGTTTGGTAAAATATGTTTTTGGTTTTACTGAACCCCAAATATTTAGCTAATGTTATGATGTGACTACCCAACCCAAGTTTTACATTCACTCTTTTGGTTTCAGGTGAAATTACTGATACAACTTATATAATAAATGTGCCTTGGGTGTTGTTAAAATATGTTATAATACTCTGTCATCTTCTATGATCACGTCACATTTAAAGTAAAAAAAAAATTAAATTAAATGTAGCTTAATTCCCTCAACATGTATAATGTGAACCTCACTGTCCCAGTGAGAACCCATACTATCCGTAGTGCGCCTGATAGTGGGGTTTGACAGGCAGCCATCAGGAGCATCTCAAGAGGTCACTTTGAAAATGCAAACCTTCAATAAGATCAAAGTGTGTACAAAAGTATTAAATTATACCCAGATAGAGAAAAATATGTGTCCATTTATGTGAAATGTAACATGCTCTATGAGTTTTCCTTCATGCATACACATGAAATCCGTGCTACTGAAATGTGGAGATAGAGCTGGGGGGAAAAAAAGAATCTAAACTGGGATCACGTGTCCTTTCTGGCCTCTAACGGTGGCATTCATCTAGCATAATAGAGACTCAGAAGCACAGTGCGCCTTCACTCTGCAGGGGTTACAAAGCTGTTCAGTGTAGGAAATCAGCACGCGAATATCTCTTCCCCTAGCTGGAAAATGAAAAACACCTGACACTTGAGAACTGTTAGTACATGATTTGAATGCCATTAGGGGCTGCTCCTCCACATTCTGTATTACAGCTGTGGAGTGTGTAACCCATGAATAGCACTTGTGTTATGTTTGCTTTAGAAAACTGTGTTGATCCCTCCAGGCGCTCTATGTGCAAGTACTCCCACGTGAGGCATAGAGCAGGGGGGGAGCATAGCAAACAGATCTGTCTTACAGAGAGACTGTTCTGTAAGGAAATATTTTCAGAGGCTGGAAAAATGGGTAGCATGCCTCCCACTCCGGTCATAACTTTTGAAAGACAGTGGCCAAGGAGATCTTTAATTGACACAACAAAACTAAGCATTCACTGCACAAGTTGAAGTCATACGCAACCATCTCCATGTGGCTTAGAGGTATAAAAAAGTTTGGCCCAACCTTTTCTGGATTTAGTTTGTAGAATGAGGGTTGTAACATGAATGTTTTTCTTTGGCCAAAGTTGCTCCTTTAGGTTTTTTTAACTACTTCTCTAGCTGTGAAAATCAGATCATGTTATAAGATTTATATTTCTCTTGGATTTCTTTCAGAAGCAACTTATTTTAGTGCTTCTGGATTAGAATAAAACCTCTTAGTTTCTTTTCTCTCTATACAATTCAGTCTAGACCAGTGGTTCTCAACCTTCCTAATGCTGCGACCCTTTAATATAGTTCCTCATGTTGTGATGACTCCCAACCATAAAATTATTTTCGTTGCTACTTCATAACTGTAATTTTGCTACTGTTATGAATCGTAATGTAAATATCTGATATGCAGGATGTATTTTCATTGTTACAAATTGAACATAATGAAAGCATAGTGATTAATCACAAAACAATATGTAATTATATATGTGTTTTCCGATGGTCTTAGGCAACCCCTGTGAAAGGGTCGTTCGACCCCCAAAAGGGTTGCGACCCACAGGTTGAGAACTGCTGATTTAGGGGAACTAAAACTCTTCCCATTATTGCTGGCCTCAGGGATCTGCACTATTTGTTTACTGCTAAACCCACCCGCATCTTTGTTAATAGTTTCTTTATTAAACTGTCTGAAATCTATCCAGTTTGAGTGTGCCATCTCCAAGAGTTAATCTTAGAACATGGAGCTCTGATTTCTTTGGAAGCAATCCTGAGTATTATGGCATCATTAAACTAGATGTATACCCCTGATATTTTTCGTAGGATGCACTCACTTTACATTCTAGGTAGGAATGTTCGTTATTTTATTTTTGGGTTGGGGGTGACTTAAACAACAGAAATTTATTGCCTTACAAAGTCAGCCATATCGAATTAGGGTACCCACTATGACCTCATTTTATTAATTCATTTTTTTTTAGTTGTGGAGGGGACACAAGAATTCAGTCCATAATAGTTAAAATATTGAAATACTACCTATACAATAGTGGAATTGTTGGATCCCCAATAATGGCATTGCTCTTATGTATTTATATTTTTATATACTTTATTGAATAGGACTAAAAGGGTAAAATTATGGTTATCCAGTTAACTGCCACGATACTTTGAATTTAATTTAAAAAGGTCCACCGCTTGTGTCTGTAGACCCTTATGGCGTAAACATGGTTAGTAAGATAAAGGAATTACTTATGGGAATATGTTGCACAAACAGGTGCCAAATTGGTGACAGGAAAAATAACTGAGAGTGACTGTTAGAAAATGAGGACGCTTTGTGCCTAAGCACATACTGAGTTCTGGCATTGGAAGAGGAGATTTGGGTTTCTAATATATTTTAAAGTGTGGCAAGTATTTTACTAACATTTATAGTCACAACAATCCTGCAAAGCAGGCACTCTAAAAGTATCTCTTAAGCACCTTCTGTGTGCTAGGCATTTTGCTAGGTGCTGGGGCTATAGCAGTAAGCAAAATGGACAAGGTCCATGCACTCAGAGAACTCAGCTGGAAACACAGGAAAGAGAATGGGCGATTTCACTGCAGAGTGGTGGGTGCTGAGGGAAGAGGAAGGAGCGCATAGAGGGTGTGTCTCATCCGGATTAATGACACCACTGAAGGATTCCTGGGAGAGGAAATTCTAGGCTGAAACAGGAGTATGAATAGGAGTTAGCTAAGTAGACAGAAGAAGGAATTTTCTAGACACAAGGGACGATGTATCTGATAGTCCATAACAGGAGAGAGCCTGGCATTTCTTAGACATTAAGGGAAGTACAAGATGGCTCTTTTAGCTACACTAGACACAAAATCTGGCTTTTCTACAGACTATCTGAAGAGTTGTGGAATCAACTCAAAAGTGCAGCGAATTTAACTCACTTATGAGGCAAACTATATCCAATGGAAGACAGGAAAGAGGAGGGACATGAACAGATAAATTTCCTCTTTGTTCCTCCCTCTAAAATTGATGATGATGATGATGATGATGATGATGATGACGGAAAGCATGCTAATGTTTATTGAGAGTTTAGTATGTATCAGGTACTATTCAAAGGACTTTAAACTTAACCACATTTAATCCTCAAAACACCCAGCATCTTAATGTATGCACAGAGATTTTGAGTAGCTTGTTCCATGTGGCACTTTTATATGACAGAGCCAGGCTTCTAACTGAGATCTGCTTAAAGTCAGGTGAAGACTGGGCTGACTGCCAGAAAGAGATCATCTAAATGCATTGGTGACTACCTGTTAAAAATAGCATTTAAGGAAAGCCAATGGAAATTGCCAAACACTATTACAATTTATAACTAGGTGATAGATTTGGTTTTGTGACTCTTTCTCCAATGTTCTTGAGTTTAGGGTTGCAGTTTCAATGGTGCCTTACAGTGTATGCAGTAAAACACAGCTGGTAACTGACTTTAATTATAATTATTGGCCTCTTACCAGTATTTAAAGATGCATTGCATGGATCAGTGCTTTGAACTTTGCTTTTTAGTTTTTATCAACAGTATACCATTACTTTTCTAAAGACCTTTTTTTCACCTTTATTTAGATCTTGCACTGGTCTATAATTACATGAAACTAAAATCCTCTATGGATTGATTTCCATAAATTACAAATATGTCATGCGTTATGTTACTAGACAAAAGGTCAGCAAACCAATTTGTTACACCAGTAGCACATTTACTAGACCTTGGACAATGATCCATTTTTGAAAGCTTTCTGTTTTTAACTCTTTAACCTGAATTTCAGCTAAAACCCAAATAGTATATAAAAGGGAATTGAAATCACTATTACCCCTAATAGTTAGAAAATAGTATAAATTTGGGTAGATGGTTGTGAACTGGTCTTTGCTTGTAGCACATCTATTTCTAATTGAGTTTTCTATAATAGAGAAGAACTATGTGGTAGTTTGCAGCATCCTAAATACAACAATTCCAAATTAATCCCATTATCAATATAAAAACAAATTCCATCATATTAAATTACAATTTTAGCAAAAGGAATATTAATAGCTTAGTATTATCTTTTTTTAAAAATATATTTTATTGATTTTTTTTACAGAGAGGAAGGGAGAGGGATAGAGAGTTAGAAACATCAATGAGAGAGAAACATCGATCAGCTGCCTCCTGCACACTCCCCACTGGGGATGTGCCCGCAACCAAGGTACATGCCCCCGACCGGAATCGAACCTGGGACCCTTCAGTCCGCAGGCCAACGCTCTATCCACTGAGCCAAACCGGTTAGGGCATGTATTATCTTTAAAATAACAAAATATTACACATTATACAACTTAAAAATTAAGCTGAAATCTCCCAGTGTCTTGAGTGGTCCTTTGTAACCAATTAAAAATGAATCCAAGAAATTAAAATTTAAATGGCATGAGTGAACCAATCAAGTTTCAAAGGGGGACCTATGTCCTATTCGTTGGAACAAAGTGCATGAAACTATTTTGATATTAATCTATTCTGCAAATTTTGTCAGAGTTTTGGGCGTTCCCTGAAAATTTTATTTTTCTATTTTGAAAGCTGCAATAACCTCTACATTTACAAATGGCACCACATTTTCCAGTTCAGTTCTCTTAGAGTTGAAATGTTATACTTACCATTGACTCCACTTTTCCTTGTTCCTTGCCAATGTGATGGCAAGTCCTGCTTTTCTAGTCACAGCTCTCCTACCATTGTCCTTTTGTTTGTTGTTGTTCTGGCTATGAACATGAGCGCTCCATTTTCTCTCATTTTGATTATTAAATTTTTTTCCTGCCTTTACTCCATAAAAAACACTGATATCGGATAATATTAGTGGGACACAGTGATTATTCATGTATATCTTCCCTCAACACATTCTGGAGGACCAAGCACGTTGGCGCAAAATTCAGGATACCCTGCCAGGGTGTTCAGTGGTTAGAATATGGGCCATGGGTTTGATATCCAGTCAAGGGCACATACCTGGGTTGCAGGTTCGATTCCCAGGCACTTTTGGGAGGCAACCAATTGATGTGTCTATTTCACATTGATATTTCTCTCTCTCTCTCTCTTGCTCTCATTCTCTCTCTCTCTCTCTCTCTCTCTCTCTCTCCCTCCCTCCCTCCCTCCCTCCCTCGCTTCCTTTATTCGTTTATTCAAACATGCTTATATTCAACAATATCCTTGAGTGAGGAAGGATTAACAACAGCAACAACAATTCAGGGTATATTACATTCTCATTCTGCCTACTATAAAAAAAATTCTCTTCCATCTATTGATTCTTAAAATCCTTACATATCTTATTGATTTTTTACAGAGAGGAAGGGAGAGAGATAGAGAGCTAGAAACATCGATGAGAGAGAAACATCGACCAGCTGCCTCCTGCACATCTCCTACTGGGGATGTGCCCGCAACCCAGGTACATGCCCCTGACCGGAATCGAACCTGGGACCTTTCAGTCCGCAGGCCGACGCTCTATCCACTGAGCCAAACCGGTTTTGGCAAAATCCTTACATATCTTATATTATTCATCATCCTCAATTATGCCCTGCCCTTTTGTAGTTTTGCTTATTTCTGAAATTACCAACTCTCTATTTTGCCCATCAAAATCTTTTCTTTATTTTACAGGTTAATTTAAATTTTTATACCTATGTTCCTGCTTAGCACTTATCATATTACTTATAATCTACCACCTGTTATTTGTGTACATTTATTATTATTATACTTATATGTCTATTGCTTCAGTCATTCTCCACAATATCTCCAGGGCATATATTCCCCACATAGATGATAGACTAAAGATGAGAGTTTAAAAATTTTCCCAAGGACATAGTCAAGATCAAAGATACATCAAGTAACCCTAAAGCCACATGGCCCCGATATTCTATGGCTTTTCATAGCTACTTCCATAGCAGAATTGGGTGATATATATACATGGATGCACATACACATACCATACTATTGCAGTAATATAGATGATCAATAGATAAGATAAGATAAGATATAACTAGAGTAATGTAAATGTAGACTACTTTGGTTTTTCTTAGAATCTTCAGAAATTTTCTGACTCCTAATTAGCCAATCAATGGCACATTTAACAACTAATATATTTTCTCTGTTTCCTGAGAGCCTTCTTGAAGGAAGATGCCTGCTGTGCCTCACACTGATTATGAGGGTATGTCTCTGAAACTTGAGAGTGTTCTCACCAACCTAAGATGGTTTATTTGAATACCTGGTAGTTTCTGCCTTTTATGATTGGACTTATGATCCACAGCAGGTTTCTGAGAGTAAATTAAAGAAGCTGACATTGGCATTGAAACTGATAGAGTCCTTCCTGTGCTTTAAGAGCCTTGCTTTACTTTGAGGGACAACTAGGAATAAACGTTTGGTAGTACACTGGCCTGTGCTGGGGGGAGGGGTG
>NW_005367953.1:3292906-3298293 GCF_000412655.1 Myotis brandtii
CAGGATGAAGGAAAGCACTGTCTGTAACAATCAAACTGTGAGGCAGCTTTGGTTGTCCCTTTGTTTCTCTTCCAATTGAGAATCTTTTGTGTGCTTTTTCCCCCCAGTCATTTTCCTGTCTGCACTCTACTTTGCTAATTAAAATTCTAATCACTCTGACAGTTAGAGGTAGAAAAAAAAATTATTCTTCCATGCTGGAGAAGGTAATTTCAAGGTGTTTTAGCTGCCAAAGAAACAAAAGAAATTAGACAAAGAAGCAGATTGTCATAGGAGGACAAACAAATTTTGTTTTCCCATTCTGCCTAAAAATATGAAACTTTAGCAAAGACGACACATTTGGCATTAAAATAATTCTACATACGTGAAGGTTAAACTATGTTTTCGTTTCTTACAGGTAAAGGTTTTCTGATAAAAATAGTCTTTTTACATTTGTTCGTGTCAAAAATAATTTACTGTTCTTGGCATAAAATGAATTATAACATCAAAGGTTTGACTTGTTCTCTGTGATATGTTGTTTCTGAAAGTGTTTCCTTTTAATTTTTGACTTTCGGGTCTTCATTAAATATTTAAGAGAATAGAAATTCATATTTAAAGCAACGAAATTTGTGGTATGATTTTTTAAATAAAATTTGGATGTTAAATTTTTAATGCTAACTGGTCTAGAAATGTTAAATACAATTGCATCTAAGATGTATTTAAAAATGGGTGTTCTAAAAATGTAGGTTTCCTGAGAAAGTTTCCAACTAAATTAATAATTAGGCTGAATTTAGGCTGTCTATTAGAGATCCAGAAATAGGGTAGGGTTGGGAGGATGATTACCAGATAAGCTACTGTCTGAATTGACTGACACTTAACTGATTACTTAATTAAAAAAATTTTTTTTGACTGGACACTTAAAATATACTGAACTAGCTGTCTGATACAATATTATTTAAATATAATTGAACATGTTTAGAAAGATGCTGTTGCCTTGGCTGGGTGGCTCAGTTGGTTGGAGCATCATCCCATATACCAAAAAGTGGTGGGTTCGATTCCTGGTCAGGAATCAATCCCTGGTTGAGGCATGTGAGGGAGGTAGCCAACCGATTAATGTTTGATGTCTCTCTCTCCCTCTCTCCCCCAGCTTCACTTCCTCTTCCTAAGATTAAAAACACACACATGCAAAATGCTGTTAATCAACAAGCATCATTGATTGACCCATGCTAGACATCCAGGACACACATAGAGGTCTACATAAAATGCAAGGCCCCCAGGATTTGTAATGTAATAAGGTAATTTATTGTGTGATATAATTTCCAAAAAGAAGATACTGGGGGAAATATAGTTTTCTAATTTTCAAAGCCTCTAGTCAACTGAGGATCTATTTATAACTTTAAATTTCAAATTTTCGTAGCAGTTAGCAAACTGAGAATTTATTTATTTATTTATTTATTTATTACCTATTTCTTTTTTTAATTTAAATTTTATTTTTTTTATTATAGTTTACATTCAATATTAGTTTGTATTAGTTTTAGCTGAAGAGCATAGTGGTTAGACAGTCATATAGTTTACAAAGTGTTCCCCCCACATTTCCAGTACCTACCTGGCAACATTCATGGTTATTACAATACTAGAGGCCTTATGCACAAAATTCATGCAAGAGTAGGCCTTTGCAGCCCCGGCTGCCTCAGGCCTTGTAGCCCTGGCTTCATCCAGAAGGTTGCCCGGAAGGACATCCAGACGGTCATTCTGCTGTTCTGCCGTTTGGTTGATTTGCATATTATGCTTTTATTATTATAGGTTATTGACTACTGGTATATTTCCTATGCTGTACTTTACATCCCAATGACTATTTTGTAACTATCAATTTGTACTTCTCAGTCCTTCACCTTTTTTATTCAGTCCCCCAAACCCTCCCCCTCTGTCAAACATCAGTCTGTTCTCTGTATCGATGAGTCTGTTTCTGTTTTGTCTGTCTGTTTATTTTATTCTTTAGATTCCTCATGTAAGTGAAATCATATGGTATTTGTCTTTCTTTGTCTGACTTGTTTCACTTAGTATAGTGCCCTCTAAGTCCATCCATGCCGTCGCAAATAGTAAGATTTCTTATCCAAAACATACATGTATATGAAATAAAAATAATGAACTTGGTCTTAAAAGAATAGTTGTAATTATCATTGAATGTAGGTTTTATTTAATAAGTACAATTTTATCCTCATTAATTTTTGATCATGAAATGAACAAATGAATGAATAAATTCTTTACTCATTATTTTTATTTTATATACATGTATGTCTTAGAATCAAATATCTAGTAGAATTCTTTATAAAATTAACCTTTAGGTATTATTTTATTGATGAGACAAACTATGTTTTTTATTGTTATTTTGTTGATTGAATGATTTACTAAGTATGTCATCCAGCACAGAAGGATTCAACAACATACAGATTTCAGAGTCTGTAACTATTCAGTGTTGTGTGTGTATGAACTTTAAGATGTTGACATCTATAGAATTATCTGGACTCGTGTTGGTGTGAAACATTTAAATCAACAAATGTCCTTTTTAACTTATAAAGTACCACACAATCATTAATGTATGCTTTATTATTATGTTCATTCTAAAATGTTCTTTGAAGACACAGTGCTTTAAAGAAGAGACCATGGTAGAAACTTCATGGGTTAGGGGCAGTATGGATACTGGAGCTAGTGGTTTTAGAAAGCATGAAATAATAATCACATTTCCCCAAATGGAAGTCATATCCATGACTATCCCCATATCTTTTGGCAGTACATTAAATAAAAGTCAACTTTACAACAGAATACTTGGGGACCATATCTCAGATCTGTCAGTAAATACCTTGGTTGTCATGAGCAAAATCATATAATATCTCTGAGCCTCAGTTTCCTCATTTATAAAATGAGGTCAATAATACCATCTTCCAAACAGTAGCTATGGGCTATTTATTATTTTTCTGTCACAGTTAGGTATGGATATAAAGGGGTAAGGCAAGAGCTAGCTAATTTGCCTAAAAACCTGGATTGCTTATAGGTTTGTATCAATATAAATGTTATTAATTACACATAATATTCATACTTTCATGATAGGAATTGAGAGAGAAAAAGGTGAACAAGACAGCATTACTGACCTCAAGAATCATTTAATTTAGTAGTACAGACAGCTATGCACACAAATAACTTAATAAATGAGAGAGCTACTGCATAGCAGCTGAGTATGGAACATGACTTCTATACTGCAAATAAATATAATCGTGTTATTGTTTGCCTGTTTTCACTCTTATTCCAGTAGTCAATTTTAATATTATTTGGGAGTCTAACATGGTCATGCACCTTAAGTCACGTCAGTGAGTTTGCCTACTCAACTGTAACTTTAATCGATTAGAGTATTTGCAAATGTTCTCACATGGCGTCTGGGCATCAACAAGGAACAAGGTGACTGAAGGTCTTCTCAGCCCTTTTCTGGGCATGCATTTTCCCTGGGCTTCTGTGTGTACTTTTCCCCAAGTATCCCATGTAAGTGGCTGCTTTTAAATGTCTTAATTTCCCTAAGAGTCTCATCCCTGCTTCTTGGGGCCTTAGATGGTCTACTGTATTCCTTTGCCCATAATCTCCTACCCCCAGGGGTATGCAGGTCTGCAGTCTCCCTGCAGGCTTCATAGCTTCCACCTGAGATCCAGCCCGTGCTGCCATTCCTCTCTGAGCTTTGAGTCAAACAATACAGAAATCAGTCCCTCAGTCAGCCCACAAAAAGGTCAGAAAGTTGCAAACAAGTTTCAGGTACTTCCTTCCACCCCTAGACAAGAAAGTTGGAATCAGGCAGCGTTAAGCCGTTTCCCTCTGGCCATGTCATGCCACTCCAGGGAGGGAAAGGGGTAAGGGCAAGCAAGTACACCATGAAATTTCCCACCGGTTTGATAGTGGCTTTTCCTTGTTTGGCTGTTTGCTGGGTTGCTGCAGGCCTTGACTAGTTTCCAGCCTCCCACAAAGCTGTTTCAGTCTGTAGTTGTGTACTTGATGTTTCCTTGGGGAGCTTCAGGATTCACCACCTTAAATCATCACCCCAAGAAAGGTATTTTTAATCTGTACTTTATATCTACTGTATAAACACTTGATTGTGAGATTCAAATTAAGTCTCTTTGGGGCATCCAGAGACTTAGTAAGTTTACCAGTCAGAATCTCTTCCTTAAAGAAACATAAAAAATACTGCAACAACATTTTAATAATAATAATTCAGGGAAGAAAAAAAATCAAAGCATAGTGGTAAATTTAAAAATCCAGAAAACATTGAACATGTATTTAAAATATCTATATCATAAAAGCCCTGGTGCATTGATGGGTCTCGCAGAGGCCGCGGCAGGCAGTACTTCTGGAGCATAGCGGGGCGCTGGTAGCGTCTGAGGAGCATTGCGGGCCGGCGGCAGCGTCCACGGAGCGTGCGAGGCTTCATGGGGTGGCGGACATGTCCCTGATGGCAGGTTAGGCCTAGGGGGACCCTACACGCACAGGATTTAATCGTGCACTGGGCCTCTAGTTGTTAAATAATGAAAAACACAATAATTTGGGATAAAAAAATCCAAGATAATTCTAGAATAGTGGCTGATTGCTAAGAAGATTAGAGCAACATGGAGAAGTGATGACTTGCTATATTCATGTGTTGTTCAGGGTGAAGGATATGATTTATTCTAGGTATTGCTAGCAAAATAGAAGCTTTTATGTCTGGCAAAGACTATATAGTGGGATTATATGATTGAGATTAAGAGCACAGTTCCTAGTAAAAGTCCTGTAAATCACAACCAGGAGAATATTAAAAAGAATAATATCCAGTGTTGGAGAAGGTGTCGTGAAAGATGGGTGACCTCATACACTGTTAGTGCACGTGGAATTGCCAGAGCCTTTCTGGAGAATGATTTTGCAGGATTTATCAAATTTTTAAATTTCTGCCTAGCAATTCCACTTTTGGAAAAAATATTTAGTATATTATCTAAACAGACATGTTTAAAAATATTAAAGTATCTTTCTAATATGAAAAATAAAAATGAAACTTATATGTCCTTTAAATGAATTATTATGAATGTTAGGGCATCTACACTAATAAAAGAGAAACATGGTAATTAGCGTACGACCGCTACCCGTCCCATTGGCTAATCAGCATATCCTTATGCAAATTAACTGTCAGCCAAGATGGCGGCCGGCAGCCAGGCAGCTGGGCGAGCAGGGAGGCTTGCTTGCTCCAGTGACTGCAGACTCCAAAGTTCCCCGCCTGACTTGCCAGTCTCTGAGTTGCAACTCTAAGCAACTATGTACTATGTTGCAAATAAGAAGCTAAACAAAACCCCAGAAACCAGCTTTCAGCCTGCCGGGATCTCAGAGCTGAAGTTATACATTGTTTC
>NW_005367953.1:3298677-3317940 GCF_000412655.1 Myotis brandtii
CTCTGTGTGTGACAGGGTAGAGCCATAACCTCCCCATCGGCCCTGCCCTGAGTGTGACAGTGGCGGCACCCCAACCCCCTGATCCGCCCTGCTCTGTGCATGACAGGGGGCGGCGCCCCAACTCCCCAATCAGCCCTGCTCTGTGCCCGACCAGGGGCTGCACCTAGGGATTGGGCCTGCCCTCTGCCACCCAGGAGCAGGCCTAAGCCAGCAGTTCGTTATCTACCGAGGGGTCCCAGACTGCGAGAGGGCACAGGCCGGGCTGAGGGCCCCCCCTCCCCCCCACGAGGGCACAAATTTTTGTGCACCGGGCCTCTAGTATATATTATGAAATACTATTTAGCAGTTCAACAAAATAAGATCAATCTACATAAAACCGCTACAGAACACATTATTAAGTCAAGAAGTAAGCAGTAGAAAAAGGTAGGTGTCATGGTTGTATTATTTAAGTAACAAGACAATATCACATACCTGTATGTGCATTTGTTAATGCATAGGGAAATCTGAATTACACTCATAATTAATGATGGAAATGGGACTGGGATAGTCTTGGTGAGTCAGGAGACTTTCACATTTTACCGCATGTGCTTCTGTATTGTTTGAATGCATTGTCATATTTTTTTGGTGTGAAATAAATAAAGGCATGTTTAATCAAATAACCAATTTGGAATAACCTGACTACCTAACCAGCCACATTGCTAATTTAGGTTTGTCATTAAAAGGCCTGACAGGACCTAGCTACCATTTTTTGAGTTTAAACATTTCTTCTTGTAGGCAAACCTAGACCTTAGGGTCAATCCTGATATTAATTGAAGGTTAGCAAATAGGTAGAGATGAATTTGCCTCTATTATGGGAAGAGAAAGAATGCAAAAATCAAGTGCTAGCCTGGAATAACAAGTAGAAATGCATATACACTTAAAATGCCTTAAATCAACCAATTCCAAAATCAGGCTAACCCGAAAAATATGCCAAGATTGTCTGTCTACATATTGATTTGCCTGCCTCGCTACTTAACTAATTTCACTGTTTGTTTGACTTTGATACACTGTTATCTTCCATTGTTCCTATGCATTTTTCGTTAGTTCACAATTATAATGAAAGGGATTCCCTTAAAAGAGCTATCTGTTTATACACGCAGTCTTTTGGGAGGACCGGGGCAGAGTTCGGGCATCACAGCATCTAGTTTTGGAGCACTCCTGCCTGCATTTCTTTTAACAGTCAGCAGAACAGGCTGACACGAGGGAAATGCCTGCCAAGAACTTTAGTAGGAGGCAGTTTTTAATTAACAGGGGCCAGAGAAGGTGATAACCCCAAGGGGTAGCAAAGAGAAATTAACATGGAAAAGCAGTTCCACGCTCCTGTGGGTCCCAGAAGGCCAGCCGTATTAGTGGTGTCTGTTCTGATTGAACTTTTGCTGTGTCTTTTTATTGATTCACTTGTCAGAATCCGACAAAAGGACCGCTGCCCGTCAGTTGTTTGCTCAGAGTGACGGGTTATGGCTAGAAACGGCTTCCTTGTACAGCTGGCTGCAGAGCGAGAGCTGTCATTTTGGTTATCATTTTACTGACATGATTAATGTTGTGCTTTAGGTAAGAATTAAATGTGTGTACACACATATAGCCGGACAGGCTTACTTACCCTGGCTTTTTAAGCCTCTTTATTCTCTTAGTTCTTTGCCCAGTTTTGTAGAAAAATCCTTTAATTATTAAAATATTTTAAAATGCAATTTCAAGGATAATAATTACATTGACTGTTGCTGAGACGTATTCCATCATTTACCAAATCCTCGTCTTAGGAAGCATTTTTAAAGAAGAATGTTCCGTGAATAAATATTTCATTTCTCTCCCAAGCATGAACATGAATAGTAAATAATGCATGTGAAGAGCTCGTGAGATCAGCTCATGTGGTGAAGAGGAGAAGGTGGAGGGTTTTGTGTTTTTAAGGGCCTAAGAGGGTGCATTGAGCCGGCAAGCCTAGGGTGGGCCTCCAGAGAGCTTTTGTGCTATGAGCACACTGAGAACAGAAACATTCTCAAAACTATTTTAAGAACGCTTTAAACACTGTGTGGGCCTTGTGCCTTTGTGAGAACCAAGCGTCCTCCAGAATTCTGTGGATGTTTACCAATTTCAAAATATGCTTTTTCTAAAGCAAGGCAGACTCCCCACCGTTCTTTTATAGATGACTAGAGGCCTGGTGCACGAAATTCGTGCACTGGGGGGTGGGGGTCCCTCGGCCCAGCCTGCCCCCTCTCACAGTCCGGGAGCCCTCAGTGGATGTCCTACTGACGGCCACAGTCTGGCAGCAGAGGCTCAGAGTAGGTGCCCATGTTTGTGTGTGTGTGTGTGTGTGTGTGTGTGTGTGTGTGTGTCCGCTGGGGGCCTGCACCCAGCCGCATCAGAGGATCGGAGTAGGCTCTGTGTGTGTGTGTGTGTGTGTGTGTGTGTGTTTGTGTGTGTGTGTCCCTGCTGGGGGCCTGCCCCTAGCCGCGTAGGAGGCTTGGAGCAGGCGCCCCGTGTGTGTGTGAGTGTGTGTGTGTGTGTCCGCTGGGGGCCTGTCCCAGCCACACTGCGGAGGCTTGGAGCAGGTGCCCCTCTGTATTGATCTCTCAGGCTCTTGGCCTCACTTGTGTGTTATTCTCTCCCTTGAGCTGTGGCCAGGGCAGGGTGCTGCCTGCGGGCCACACTTGCCTGCTCGCGGATCACCGTGGCACCCGTGAGCAGGCCCTGCTGGGTGCTCCCTGCTGGGTGCTGCCTGTTGGCCATGCTTGCCTGCTCGAGGGCCACGCGGCCTGCTCATGAGTCGCTGAGGCAATGCCTGCTGGGCTCACGTTGCCAGGGTGATGCCGCCAGTGTCCAGCCCCGCCGCTATGGGTGCGGCCATCTTTGTTGCAGAGTGATGGTTAATTTGCACATTGCTCTTTTATTAGATAGGATGATAATTATTTTCCCTAAATTCAAATAGCATTTTGTTTATTATTCGCTTCCTTGAAACACAGTATTTATTAATGTCACCTAATAAGAAAATAGTAAGATCATCAGGACCCAGCCAGTGTCCAGCCCCGCCGCTATGGGCGTGGCCATCTTTGTTGCAGAGTGATGGTTAATTTGCACATTGCTCTTTTATTAGATAGGATGATAATTATTTTCCCTAAATTCAAATAGCATTTTGTTTATTATTCGCTTCCTTGAAACACAGTATTTATTAATGTCACCTAATAAGAAAATAGTAAGATCATCAGGACCCAGGTCCTGATATATTCCCTAGAGCTTGTTTCTATTTTTCTTTTCCCTTCCTCCGTTTTTTGTTTGTTTGTTTGTTTTAAGTTTTGAATCCATTTATAAAGAAGTGACTCACCCAGACTTGCATATCACTCACACCCAAAGTTAATGAGCATCTAGATCTGTGGTGTCTGAATTAGTAGCCACTGGGCACTTGAAATGTGGCCAAATTGAATTGAGAGGTGTAGCTGCATTGTGGAAAATAGAATGCAAAATATGTCATTAATAACTTGTTGTATTGATCACATATTGATATATTATTTTTGATCAATTGGGTAAATAACTCATTAAAATTAATTTCACCAGATTTTAAAAAACAGGAGAAATCTTTGGGAGGATAGAACAACTGGACTCGTTTTTCAAATTGTAAAGAACTTCACATGCAGGAAGATGGTCCCATTTTCAAGCTATAATCTGCTAAAAATAGCTGTTGTGGAATTACTTATTTTTTGTGTGCATGTTTATTTATTTTCCATGCCTTTTTATGCAACTCACTCAGAAAGTATATTTTTCTTTGACTAGGTGGTCAAAATCTTTCTCTTTTAAAAAAATTATTGCTAGCTAGAGGATTTTAAAATTACATCATTTAAAAAAGTTACATTCAATACACTAGTCACTTTTTAAATAGGATATTTAAAAAATACTAATAGTATTATTACTATTCATTTAACTCCTACTTCAATACAAGGTAGTCATATGACTAATTATATTGTTTGGTTTTCATAATAACAATGTCAGAAATCATTTCCAAATTTTTAAAGTTGCTGAAAGAACAAAGCTCAATCCTGTTAAGTAATATTCTCAAGATTTCAAGGCCAGTACTGGGTGAGCAGGGACTGGACCTAACACTCACTTTTCCCACTAGTTTTCATCAATGAGCATTACTGCAGTTAACTTTGAAGCCCTAAAATGTAAGATTTGTTTGCAAAGATTCTCATTGTTGTGTCTTCCCAAATGTACTAAAAACCTTACTATTTAACCAGTCTCACAAAGAAACAACCTCTACATCTTCCTCTAACCTATATGACTTCATTTCAGTCTACTCTTTTTCACATCCCCAACTTTGCCTCCTCCTCTTCTTCTTTTTAAAAAAATATATTTTATTGATTTTTTACATAGAGGAAGGGAGAGGGATAGAGAGTTAGAGAAACATCAGTGAGAGAGAAACATCCATCAGCCGCCTCCTGCATACCTGCTACTGGGGATGTGCCTGCAACCAAGGTACATGCCTTTGACTGGAATCGAACCTGGGACCCTTCAGTTCGCAGGCTGAGCCAATCCTATCCACTGAGCCAAACCAGTTAGGGCAGCCTCCTCCTCTCCTTACTAACTGCCCTTAAATGAAGTCAAACTCTGCAGATTGCTATTATCTCCTTCATGGTTCCTGTTTTCAAAATCGTCCCTCTTTAATTCATCAGCTGTATTGCCACTGTTACAGAATTTACCAGGCAACCGAAAAATACCCAGGAGTACCCAGAGATACAGGAAAAACCCATTTATTTCTAGATGTACTAGTACTGTGACTCAGGGGAGCCTGTTTCCAAATCCTGAGCAAACCAATATGGAGGAAGCTTTCTTTCTTTGTCCCCCAAGTAAGGATCAGACTTCCGGATCTTTCGCGGGCTTTGCAAAAAGCCCCTTGTATTGGGATGGTGGCCATCAGACTACAGCTAAAGACCTGGCTTAGCGCCAGTGCTGATAACCCCCTTCAGGGGTTGTGAATAGTTCATGGTTTAAGGCCTCTGTAAAATGGGAGTATTTAGATAAATAGGTTTTGCAAACCAGATAATTAAGGAAGGGGCAGTGACTTGATTATAGGCTAACAAGAATGTGCATTAGGGATACTGATTAACTAGGTACAAAGTCAGTTTGCTAGCCCCCTCCCAAAAATGTATTTTTATGTTCCCCATCACCACCAGGGCTATTTTTTGAAAATACATGTTTGTATCACTTCCTTACTTTCAAATCTTAAGAGGGTCTCCTTTGCCTCTTTGAATTTTAAGTCCAGACTGCTTGGGAAGGTATTCAGTGCTTCAAACCATCTTTCTAGATTAAACTCCCAACCTTCCTCGCTTAAGCCATCTATTTTTATTCACACTGAAGCCAAGCAATGCCTTTTCCATGAGCCATTGGGAGGGAATTAAATGTCTGAATCGTGCCAGTGGAGCAGCATTTCACCACATGTGTGTGGTCACAGCCAGAGATGAATTCAGACCAGATCCCTGAAGCCTGCAGGCTTTGTACACTCTGGTTGTTATTTGATGATTCAGATCCCCACTGCCAGACCTTTGTAAGTCCTGCGTTTTATCTGATAGATTCCAGAAAAATGCCTGAAGAAACCTTGACCTTTTTCATCTCCAAATAAAATCTGAAACCACTTCCTGCTGGAAAATGTGAACCTGGCTCTGATGGTTTTTATTTCTCTGTTGTCATCGTTTTGGTCAAGACAATAGATGTGGAGAAAACATTTATTATTCCTGAAAACAAATCTGAGCAAGAGTATTGACAGATGATATTTTAATTGGGTTGGCCTCTCAAGTGATTAAATAATCATGAAACCTCTTCTGTTTAACAACGGATTGAGGTACTTTGTATTCTTGCCTCAAAGTGGAGCAGTTTCTGGCTGGTAGCACTGTGATTGATTTTTCCATATCAAATACAATGTTACGGTCTATTGTTTCCATAGCAAACATATAGCATCTGTCTTCAGATTCAGACTGTGATCCTGCACTAGCCAGTAATACTTTATATGACCACATCCTTCCATTACAAGTATGAGTGGATTAATATTGATTTTTTCCCTCTTGTCCAAGACTGAAAGTCTATCTTAACAGCAATAATTTACACAGCTGGCATATAAGGATATGCTTACTCCTCCTTATTTTCATGGCAAAGATTATTGCTTTGTCTGAAATTCAGTTTTTGCTATTTTTAACCCATCAATAGGTTGAAATGGTAACAGCTCCAGCCATTTATGTTTTCATATGTTTTCAATAACATCCTGGAGCTTTCAGAAAACTTTGAGCTTTTATTCTGTATGAAACATTAGAAACACCACAAGGTGCTGGCAAAAACAGTCGTCACCATCATTTGATGCAACATGACTTCGCTAAGTATTCGAAAGTATGTCATCAATTTTATAACTTTAAATGCTGTTACCCTTAAGCCAAAAATTTTCAACTGAAACTTTCTGCGTCATCCAGTTATAATCCCCCCAATTTTCTTCCACCGAAGCTCCAAAGTACGCCCATCCTCATCTCTGCACTGTTGCTCAAAAACATTTCCTTGTCTAGAGTGCCCTCACTCTCAACTGCTTCAGTACACTTCCTCACACTAAGGAGAAGTCTGTCTATGAGGTCCTCCATTTGGATCATACTTTCCCACTTTTGGTATGCTTTGTGTATGTGTGTGGGTGGGAGGGGGAGGGGTTTACTTATATGTCAATAACTGGACATTTGCATCTAATACTGTGGCAACTCTTATAATCAGATTCGCCCCCTTCCCCAGAGCTTTTTGTGTTCTATTTTTGTTTTGCTTTGATTGTTGTGGGCTATCTCCATTCCTAGGATCAGCCTCAGGCACAAACTTAAGGTCTTCTCAGGTCTTCTCTGAGGCTGGGTCTTTCCCTGAGTGTGTGCCGTGACCTTGTAATTTCCCTTGAATATGCAATTGCTTTTGAATGTCCTAGCTTTCACTATCTGGCTTCCCAAAGGAGGCAAAGAGAAAAATGAACAGGCCCTAGAACAGGTGTGGGGACCATCCGGCCCGTGGGCCCTATGAGGCCCGTGAAATCCTTTGGTCTGGCCCTGCCAAGGCATTAGGGGTGGGTTAATTAAATGTTTGACCAAATAGAGCAGGCTAATTTTTAAGTTAATAATTTTGTATGGCCCACGAATGATGTTGTAAATACACAAATGTCCCTTGGCAGAATAAAGGGTCCCCACCCCTGCCCTAGAAGATGCTTCAATACAAGGAGAGGTTTGCAGCTTTGGGGGCAGGAGGGCAACTACAGCTGCCCACGTCTGTGCCTGCACCTGCATGGGGGAGAAGCAGCAGTCAGTTACCCGAACACCAATCCCAAATATTTGTAGGAACAGGGTCCTTACTGCCCACCTTCCTGTGTAAGATGTGTAAGATGCTCCAGGAACACATGCAAGGCTGGCAGCCACAGGCACGGGCGTGAGGATGGTTGCTACTATTGAGCTAAGACTGAAGTTAACTGCAATTTATCCTCTGAGCTTTCCCCTGGAAGTTACAAGGAATCAAAAGACTACAGTTCTAAAATATTCTGCCAGTGCAATCCTTCTTCAGGTCGGGGGACTGATTCCTGGGGTTTTCTGCTCCACCATCTTCTGAGAAACCTCTCCATAAAAGTATATGTACACATTTATTTAATCCTTATTTTCAGCTACATGCCAAAACCTCTTTGTAAGGTACATTAATTACCTAAATCTTGGGAGAAAAGGACTAGTCATCTATGTTCAAATGGAGTGGGGGCCTGGAGTATTCAAAGGCTTTGAATGTAAGTTTTTAAATATTCTCTATTTTCAGTTCAGTCTAATGTTCAAAGTGCTAAACTTCGCAGGCAGTTCTTAGGGTGAATTTGCTCATTTATGCTTAGTGTTCCCCTTCTCCTGGTAATAAAATTTTAAGTGCTTCCACTGTGCTAAGATAGTTATTACTCCATACTTGCTTTTCATTTTCAAAAATTGCTTGAAATAAGTTCATCCTCCGTTTTTCTCTCTATTGTTCTTCTGTCCTTTGGGCTAATAATGTAATGCTATTTTGTTTTTATTAGACTACCATTTTATTGAGTTGTATAGGTGAAGAAAAGATGTGATTCCTTTGCAACATTTGATTTCTTTGCAATTTGTGATCCCTTTGCAACGTTTAACTGGAAGTGGGACTCGGGAATATGGATAATAAGTCTCCTAGGTGTTTCCATTTAAGTTTGTTTGAGAAAATTGCTTCAGAGGAGAAACAGACCTGAATTGGGAAACATTGGTTTAGAGAAAAAGACAAACATAAAGCAGAAAATTACATTTCCTGAAATCAGTGCTTTCATAGAGGTGTGTAGGTTGCTATGGGAGCAGATGAAGTATGTATGTGTGTTGTGGGTCAGGGCGGGAGGGTGGGGGACAAGCTAAGATTTGGGAAAATATATTACCTCAGGATGTAATATCTGAAGGATGAGTGCAGTTCAGCCAAGGATGAAGTTCAGGGAGTATATGGAAGAAAGGGGGCAGTATGTTACAGGTGGGAGATACAAAACTCATTAGAGGAATTTAACAATGTTTGGTCTGGATGTAGCCTAGATGGGCTGGTTGTAAGGAAGCTGCAATGACAGTAGTGGTAACAGACAAGGCCAATATGAAGGACATTAAGCACATAAGAACAATCATTAGCTACAGTGTATAAATAGGTGATGGATGCAAAAAAAAGAAAAGAAAGAAAAATGTAAGTCTGGACATAAGAGAGCTCAATTAAGAGCCACTTGCTATAACCAAAGTAAGAGATAATGATGTCATAAACTAAGATGGTAAAAAATCAAAAATGGATAAGCTCTACAAGTATTTGGAAGGAAGAATCGACAACATTTAGTAACTAGTTCTGTAAAGAGATGAAAAGGGAACGCTAAAGATAACTTCCAGATTTAAATTTTGGGGCTGGGAATGGCTGTGACGCCATCTATTCAGGAGAAATACAGACTTTTGAGAGGAGTGGCAGGGAGCTAACTGAGATTAAATCTGCAAGCTGACTTTGATTACCATGAGATATCTAGTTGAAATGTCAAATAGTTTGTAGTAGAAGATTAGGAGAGAGATTGGGCTGGAGAACAAAGAGGGGGTGGCCATTAGCTTATATGTCATAGTTGACAGCGGGATTAAACTGCTGTCCGTGGGTCCCTGATAAGCATGTGACAGAACTAAGATTCAAACCCAGGTTTTTCCTAAGTCTAGAATTTATCTCCACCCATTTTGCTCTCCTCAAAACTAAAAGTAGTCAGTTCGGGTTTGCAGCTCCATCGAGGGGCAGGCAGAGGAGAAGAATCCCTGAAAATGAGGGCTAAGGAGCAGCTCTATTGGTAGAAGAAAACAAAAGGAATGTGTCAGCATGGACGTTAACAGAGAGAAATGCAAGGAGGAAACAGTTGATGGTGGCAAATAGCACAGGACATTCAAGTAAAAAAAAACAAACCAGAAAATTGTCCTTTGACAAAGAAGTCTTTGTGGACTTTGGTGACAGCAGACTGTGGTATGCTAGGGGTAGAAGTAGGAGCAGATCACTGTGGATTGTTAAATAAAAGAACAGAGAGGACAGAGGAACAATCAATTCAAGGTGTTACCTGTGAAGGTGAGGTGAGATGAAGGGCACTTGTTAGATGCAGAATATGGTCGAGGGATAACATGAGAAGGACTGGAATATATCTCCATGCTACCTGGGAAGAGTAAACAACCAATAGTACATTTAGAGAAAGGGCATACTTTATAATGTTACTTCAGGAGCCCACCTGGGGTAGAATTTTATCCTTAGATTTTTTTAAATTAAAAATATTTTTATTATATTACATTATAAATGTAATTTTGCTGTCTTTAAATACAAATATTTGTAAATTAGAACCTAAAAGTATTACTATATTTCTATCTTAATTCATGATAACTCCATTTGAAAATTGCTTATTCTTTCAGACCTTTAAAATAGATCTATAAACATATATTATTTAGAATGAAATAATAGTAAAATGCTGGTATTAAACAGATTTTTTTTTACCTTTACATAAACTATCATGAACAGGCAGCTCTACATGTTAGTCAACAGAGAGCACTTTCAGCCTTTTCAAGTCTTTGTATTATTCATGGTTTTCACAATAGACATCGAATTCTATTGTAGGCTATTGTCTCAGTCCAATTTGGCTGCTAGAGCAAAATTGCCATAGATGACCCCGGCTTAAAAACAAAAAAATTTTCTCACAGTTCTGGAGGCTTATGGACAGGCAGCTCTCCATGTTAGTCACAGAGAACACTTTCAGCCTTTTTAAGTCTTTGTAGTATTCATGGTTTTCACAATAGACATAGAATTCTATTGTAGGCTATTGTCTCTGTCCAATTTGGCTGCTAGAGCAAAATTGCCATAGATGACCCCGGCTTAAAAACAAAAAAATTTTCTCACAGTTCTGGAGGCTTGGAAGTGCAAGTGCAAGGCTCCCCCAGTCTGTTGAGTACTTACTTCATAGTTCCTAGACAGCTGTCCTTTCATTCTGTGCTCCCCTGGCAGAAGGGACCAGGGAACTCTCTAAGGCCCCTCTTATAAGGGCACTAATCCAATTCATGAGGGCTCCACACTCATTACCTAATCCCACAGAGTCGAGAGACACCATAGCATCAGATGGGTACTACATTTATCAGTTGATCCTTTCGTAAATTATATTAATGCCTAATCACTGGATTTTACATCTGAAACTATATAATATTGTCTGTCACCTATAATTTAAAAGTAAAATAAAACAAAGCTGAGGGACTTTCTTGTCCATCTTCCATCCTCCCTTCACCTCTCCACCATACTTTCTAATTTCTCTGTGAAGTAGAGGCAAAGTTTCCTGGTTAGAGTGAGGATGGAGGAGATGGTACAGGGCCGTGGTCAGCAAACTTTGGCTCGCGAGCCACATGCGGCTCTTTGGCCCCTTGAGTGTGGCTCTTCCTAAGCCTTAGGAGTACTGTAATTAAGTTAATAACAATATACCTACCTATATAGTTTAAGTTTAAAAAATTTGGCTCTCAAAAGAAATTTCAATCGTTGTACTGTTGATATTTGGCTCTGTTGACTAATTAGTTTGCCGACCACTGGTATAGGGACTTGAGGGGAATGGTGGCTGTTTGAAAAAGAGGAAGAGAGCTGAATGGAAACTGTGGAGGAAATCTGGTACCATTAGGACCCCATTTGATGTCAAAGACTGTGATAATGTGTTCATGGCAATCTACCTGATTGTGTGATACTTAGCAACCATGGTGTAGGAGCAGAGAACATAGGCGGAGGATTCATCCAGATCCAGACTTGGTTAGGTGGGCACAGCCAAGGTGCAGGGAGTGGTAGAACTAATACGCTGTGGGATTCAGACTAGATAAAAAAGGAAGTGGAGGCTCTTGTAATGGATTTAGCAAAAGTAGAGTACTAGCTTGATGTTCCAGTAGTATCTATTTATGCTCTTTCCACAGGAAGTGTCTTTAGTATATTATTTATGTATTATTGTTTACATCTTGCCTCTTCCTATAAAGCTGTGCTTTTAGAAAAATCACGCCAAGTTGCAGTTAATCAATTTACCAAATGACTTTTGAATCACTTGGCAAGTCCATTCTTGAATTGCCCCTCTGTGCACATATGTTTCCATTTCTAGCCATTTGATTATGACACGTGGACATACTAATCTGTGTAGGGACAACAACTTTGCCATTGCAGATTGGCAAATCTACAAGAAAAATGCTTGTTGTTGCCATACTACTAAAGCTAATTAGTTTTTGTACAGAATTTAAGATAATGGAGATTACTATATTGCTCCAGGAAATTTATATGACCAAATTTTTATAAATAGTTTTGAGGGTCATCAATAAGCACTATTTTTAAAATTTTCCATAAGAGAACTTTTTCCTAATCAAATGCAAGCCATAATATCCAGTGTCTCATGAGAATTTCTAGGTGTAGCAAAATGACTTGTGATTACACATTATTTTGCCTAACTGGAGTGTAGTTCCTCTGAGCTATTTTTATCCAAAGTCTCATTGATGGCTTTTTTAAAAAAAATTAAAACTAAGCTTTCACAATATAATCCATTATGTTGTATCTAATCTTGTCTCCTGGCTCAAAGTTACCAACAACTCACACTTTTTATGAATTATACAGCAAGCCGCATAATCAAGAAAGTAAGAGAGAAATTATTCCTTAAGAGAGAAATTATTTCACAGCTAATTCTTTCCAACCCCTCTGCATCAAAACCCTATTGCTCTAACTAATATATCTGAGAATTTAAAAGAAATTTACTAATGTTCTTATTTTATTTGTTCTTGGAAAATAGCATCTAAAAGATTTAGTGAGCTTGTCACTGGATATAATATATAGTTAGTTTATAGGGAAGGGCATGAAATGGACTTCTAAATATCACTGAAAATAGATTTTTTTCAAAACTCCTACCTTTTTTCTTTTAATAAATACCAATTGAATACCCCCATACCACCTAGAACTCAGCAAGATGTAGAGAGCACAATGTTGTCCATGACAGGCCTGATTCCTTTCTTACCTGTGTTTACAGTGTGAGGTTTCTCAGGTGATATTAAGTGGGATCCCATGTTGTTAAATCAGGTACTCTGTGAGCTCTTCAATAGTTCTGCCAGTTGAGGAACTGTAGCAAAGATGGAAGCTCATACTGGGACACATATTAATTAATCCTTGGCTCTCCTAGGGGAATGGTTTTGGGCTAAACAATTTTGCCATCAAGTGGCTAGTTAGTCTCCTCAAGGGAGGGGACCATACCAGGGGCTCAGTGTTGGTTGCTACTGCCCACATGTGAGACATTCAGCAGCGGCAGTAACATTGGTGACAGGATCCCGTGATTCTGGGTATGTGCATAGCCTTCATCCCTGCCATTGGGATTGTTCTCTTTAGGAACTCCAAGTGTAAACACTGGGGTGGCCAAGGTCAACTGGCTGATAGCCACACTGAGTGAGTCATTTGTTGTATAAAGCCTTCTTATGGTAGATGTTCTCTGAATTGACATGATACACAAATATCAGCATCTTAGCTTCTACTCCCATAGATCCAACATATGCTTCTTCCCCATACTCCTCATCTTTGACTTTCCAATCTTGTTTCTTTCAGGCCCCTGACTAAGCTATTTGCCACAGCTTTTGAGTCTATGTGCCTTGGACCATTTCTCTGTCCACATCATGTCAATGAACAAAGCTCATTGCTCAAAGCTCTGTCCACTGAGATTTCCCCTCTTCTTCTCCATGGTTGCCCTGAGTGGGACTGTAGTGTGGCAACTGTCCATTTTTAGGTTGCCTCTAGCTGACCCATGCATAAACCATGCCTGCATTTTTCTTCTTCCTCTATTAGAGTCATAAGGAATTCCTCATTAGGCATAAGTCATTAAGCCCCAACCCCCACTCATACCATATCCCATACTACCACAAATATCATGGTGTTACAAAATGGCAGATGTCCCATCATACTACTTATTCCTAGCAGTGGTGTGGCTTGAAACTGATCCAGTTCCACAATCCTTTTCTGAAGGATGGATTCCTAGAATTAACTTTCTTAAGTTAGGTTGCCCCAGAGGTCAATCCCGAGTCAAGGAATTGAGCTCAGGTGGTTTTGTCTGAAAAGTAATCTTAGAATCCACCAGGAGGGGAATAGAAAAGTTAGACAGAGAATCCAATCCTAGAGTGTTATTAAAGCATGCTCTCACTATTGGCAAATGAGGCTCAGTTACACTGTGTTTGTAGGGTCCTGTGAGGAAGATGGGGTATTTATGCACAAACATAGGTAGTAACTATTACATGAAGGCTGCTGTCAGGATTGTTAACTCCAAATTCATAACACTGTCACCTACCCATATGCGGGTTGAACTAGCTCTTACAGCCAGAGAAAGCCATGTGGCAGAGTCCCAGGTGCTTCCAGTGAGATTTTATTGACTTCCCTTGGAACAGTAATTGCAATGGATATACATAGAACACTGACAGCGTATTGGTGAAGCAAGAATCTGAGCTGTTAAAACAGGAAAACTCTTTCAGAACACAGATACATGCACTATTTTTACATTGGATAGTCTCTCCCCCCCCCCCATTGTCAACAAAGTTAAATAGTAGAGTCTCGATGCAGCTATAAATAGATTTATGGGTTTGATATCAGGTCTCCAACTGATGCTTCTGTTTTCTCTTTGACATAGGTATTCATGTAAAATGTGGAGGACATAGGAAGAAGTTAGAATGTTCTAGGAGATTGGAGTATTTTTTAAAGCTTCTACAGGGGAAGAAGTTAGAATGTATCGTTCTAGGAGATTGGAGTATTTTTTAAAGCTTCTACAGAGAAGGGAAAGAGCTGATAAAATAATAGAAACAAAACTGAATAGCTAGGCAATTTTATAGGACAAGTTGAGAACAGTTGCCATCATTATGGTTTTTCTCTAGAAGCATTAATACATCAAGCTGGCATAGGCTTTCAAGCCAGACATTCTGCCTTGGGCCTTTTCGAGGTGGGTAGATGAAAGGACAGAGAAACAATGGTGTTGCTAAAACAGAGGTTGAAAGAATGGATTACATAATTAAATTAAGCAGAAAATGAAGGGATGACTGCATGGAGCCTGCTAAAATAAAGATAAAAGGTTACAATGCAGCCATGGATCTGGCATATTAGGCACACTTAACTAAGAGAAGCCCTACTATGTCACAAATGGCAGATTAAAATTATATCATTGTGATACCCATGAACAGATATTTTTGCCAGGAGCAAATATGAACAATCAAAGATAGGAAAGATGAAATGCATTCTTTAGGAATGACTAAAAAACCACTTAAAGATTCAGTGCATAGCAAAGGAAACTGTATAAATCATAGTATATTTCAAATACAGTGATTACAAATACTAACATCAAATTTTTTTTCTTTAAATTTTTATGTACAGATATATACATTTTTCAAAAATTTAACCAATAGTTATATGAAAGCAGATAGATAGAACAACATACAAGCATGAGATTTTCATTATGCTTATGTTGTACATGTACTACTTAGGCAGTACCTGGGATCAAAAAGCCCGAGGCAGGCCCAGCTGGTGTGGCTCAGTGGTTGAGCATTGACCCATGAATCAGGAGGTCACAGTTATTCCCAATTAGGGAACATGCCCAGATTTCGGGCTCAATTCCTGGTGGGGTCATGCAGGAGGCAGCCGATCAGTGATTCTCTCTCATCATTGATGTTTCTGTTTCTTCCTCTCCCCTCCTCTCTCTGTAATAAAAAACAAGCAAACAAACATTGCTGAGAGAGCCCAAGGCATAACCAGAAGGAGTAAATATAATCTGAAAGTGTTGATATAGAAACACATCAAAGTATCTTGAAGTTGGTAATTGAGCAAGACTTGAGATGAGGAGTCAAAGAAATTATCTTATAGAAGCTATCATGGATTATTGGAGTACTGTGTCAGAGAGGGAGTAAAGAATTAGAGGAATCAATAGTGACAATTCAAGACACATCCATGGGTTAAGCTAAGTAGATCAGCATGCAGTTTGTACAAGGATATGGAGCTTGAACAAGTCAAATGGTCGATATGAAAGTAAGATGTGCCTAAGAAGTAAAGAGTAAAGAAAAATAGCAAAGTCATATTACTGGATAGATGGGTGTCAGGAATACTGTCAAGGTGTTCTCAGACACCTTGACTGTGAAGACAAGGTCTGCTTTAGCTTGGAGACTTTATACATAATATTTGCTGAAGTAGGAGTTTGTTCAAGTCACTGGAGCCGCAATGCATGCTGGTGAGAGCAGAGGATTGAGCGTACATGGAAGGATGTGGGAATGGGAAGAACAGATCTTTATCAGTGAGATATGATGAGAGAACATGGATCTTTCTAAGTGTAACATGTACCAATAAAAATTGAACCTCTCAAACATTCCAGATTTGAAAACAAAGAGAAGAAGCAGAGGCCCAGTTTAGGTGATTTTAATAAGAAGCTCTATATCCACACCAAAGAAAATATTAAATTCTGGGGATCTTTGGTAACAACTTTAAGATCAATGTCAGGTCCAAGAGATAACCTCTGTGCAGTATTGAGGAATAAGTATGGACTCAGAGAGAAGAGAATCTTATCAGAAAAGGTACAGTCTGAAACTAGAGATCAAGTTATAAATGAAAAAGGAGGAATAAACAAAGGAGCCAGACATTATAATAAAGGAAGATTCAGTGAAATGAAGACTGCAGCTGAAGTTCTCAGCCTGGAGTCCATGGACCCTACAAGGGTCTATGGAGGAAATTCATGTGGTCAGTGATCTTGACCTAGCTTTCACTAATTTTTACATGGAGTTTAGCATTTTTCTCCAGTTATGAATATAGGGAATAAGCAATCATAATAATAGCAGTACCTATAAACAATAGAAAACAGATATTTTCATATCACCTTAGATTTGAAACAGATACCAAAAATTTCATCTCCATTCATCGATACTTCAAAATTACTGTGTTTTTTTTTTCACTCACAATTGGATGTTGTTACTTAATGCATTAGTATGAAGTGCAATTCTGACTACATGAGAAAGTTGTTTTTGAAAAAATTTGATAATATTTTCATATGTTTGATTTCCTTTGTTATCCTATATACGTTATTTTGTGTATTTAAATTTTTTGAGAATGGGTCCAGGAGCTTCACAGACTTCCTGTAATTGTTTGCTAGGGCTGTCATAACAAAGTATCACATCTAGAACTGGTGGCTTCAACAGTTCTGGAGGCTAGACATCTGGGTGTCGTCAGGGTTGGCATCTTCTGCGGGCTGTAAGGGAGAATTTGTTCCACGCCTCTCTCTTAGCTTCCAATGGTTTACTGGTGGTCCCTCGAGTTCCTTGGCTTCTAGGTGCATCACTCCAGTCTCTGCTTTCACCCTCACATGGTGTTCTCCCTGTGTGCATGCGTGTCTCTAAATTTCTCCTTTTTATAAATGACCTAAGTCATATAGGGTTAGGGCCTAATCTAATGATCTCATCTTAATTTATATACCCTATCTCCAAAGAAGATCATATTCTGATGTCCCGGGGACTAAGACTTTAATATATCTATCTTTCTATATTTATCTATCTATATCTACATAGATATAGATGTATATATAGATGTAGATGTAGATATAGATGTTGATATGGAGATAGAGTAGAGATAGAGATATTTGAGGGGATGTAATTCAGCTCATAACACTTCCCAAGTACCTATGGCCCTCTAAAGCTTTGTGGGTACTGAGGAGCCTGATAACACTTCAGGGCTATGGGTCTGGTCAAATAGAGATATGCCTGCATAGAGTATGTTTGCTGCTATTTCCTCCTGCAGGCAGACTACTTGTGTACCTTTAAATGCTGACTTCCTAGTGAACCCTGGGGGAGAAGAGTGATACCACCAGAGAAGAGAAAGGGAAAGGACTATAAATTCCGGGGGCCCAGTGTCAGGAGGGGAAATCCCATCTAATCTCCCCGGGTGGTGGCAGCTGAGTAAATTACCTAGCAAGCAGCTGTAAGGCATTACACTGCAATTATCCCCCAAGAGTTCCCAGGGCTTGTAAGCAGCTACAGATAAAAGGAAGCCCTGCTCCAGAAAGACTGCTTCCTTTGCAGTTTTACAGTGTTTGAGGAAATGCACCTCACAGGACAGCCATCCCTTTCAGTAAGCCTTCAGCTACAAATAATCTCCTGGAGATGAAGAGTCTTGTCTCTGAATATACTGCCTAAACATGTAAAATGGGCAAAGGGTTTGCACGGGGAAACTAATATAATGAATCTTATTAAATAGATATTGTTGTACTTCTGGAATGAAATCTGCCAAGAATTTCCACAGTAAATACTATGATTGCTTATTTAAATGTTGACAGCAAAATATACAAATAAAAAACATTTATTAAGTGCTTATTATGAGCCGCGAACAGTACTGTAATTTTTACAAGAGATCATCTCATTTAATCACAACAATCCTAAAAGTTTGGTACCATTATTAACCCCTTTTAAAGATGGAGAAGACATGGATCAAAGTGTGTAAATTGCTAAGACACTCATCACTGTTATCACTGATAGTAACTAATGAAGCCAGATATTTAATACCTATTTTTAAATTTCCTAATCATTTCCAATATACAAAAATAGATCTTGTGGTTATTAAAATAAGCTCTTTCAATAATAGAAATCAGTATCTTTAAAAAATTTCTGAAGACTCATAAAACTTTTAAAAAGGCTCAAAATCAACAAATATAGCCATTTACCCAGTGCAACACTTAGGGAAAAAAAAATTGTGGACCTTATGACCTTATTCATTTAACTAGAGAGCAAGTCAGTAGTTAGACATCTACTTATATAAAAACCCTGGGTGGTGTAACATCACGACCGGTCTGGCGACCAAGCGGAAGGAAGTTACTCCTGTAGGGGTTGTCTTGGAAATGGCTGCACCCTCCCCCGAGCTGTTTCCTGGAGCTGTTTCCGGTGAGGGTGGGGTTTGAGGCAGGAACCCGCCCTCGGAGTATGGAGGCATATCTTTATAAAGTGTGCCGGGCCAGCATGGCCAAGGGTGAACCTGAGTGGGGGCGGCTGAAAGGCTTAGAAAAGACAGACAAGAGAATGAAAGCTGGGTCTCAGTGGGACACTGCTTCTCTGAGAGACAGCGACCACGCCCACAGCCGTGTCTTTATTTTATAGCAGATGCCATGAGGCAAAGAAAGGGCGTGACCAAGATGTTTACAACATTCTCCTGGGTTTCAATCCTACTCAACTACATGCACCTGAACTCTATATCAAGCCTATATCTCTCAGGCACATGGGGCCACGTGTTCGGACCATAGGTTCAAGCTTACAACTACAGCTGTTGGCTATAATTGTGCTGGGAGGGCCCTGCCCTTCAAGCTGGGACTTGCACGTGGCAATGAGAGGACTGTGCCCTCTCATCAGTCCAAGGCTTGAACCTGTCCAAAACACTGTAGTGGCTCCCCACAATAAAGATTTAATCTACTTATATAAAAACCCTGGGTGTAACATCACGGCCAGAAGCGCGTCCAACTGGAAGGAAGTCAGTCCTGCAGCAGTCGTCTTGGAAACGGCTGCGCTCTCCCCCAGCTGTTTCCTGGAGGGCGAAGTTCAGGCAGGAACCCGCCCTCGGAGCAGAGCATGGAAGTGAAATGATTTGTAATGGATCTATTATTGAAGCTAACTTTGGAAATATTATATCTATAGATCAGTGGTTCTCAACCTTGGCTGCACATTAGAA
>NW_005367953.1:3318672-3319125 GCF_000412655.1 Myotis brandtii
GTTAGAAACATCGATGAGAGAGAAACATCGATCAGCTGCCTCCTGCACACTCCCCACTGGGTATGTGCCCGCAACCAAGGTACATGCCCTTGACCGGAATCAAACCTGGGACCCTTGAGTCCACATGCCGATGCTCTATCCACTAAGCCAAACCAGTTAGGGCAATTAATTCCCTTTTAATGTGCATGAATTTCGTGCACCGGGCTACTAATCTATATATAAATGCCTACTTGACCATTCAACCATTCGACTATTTGACCGGTAGCTATGATGTGCACTGACCACCAGGGGGCAGATGCTCAACGCAGAGGCATGGAAACATGGAGCAGACTGATGACTCTCAGAAAGAAGGGGGGGAGGGTTGAAAGAGATTAACCAAAGATCTTATATGCATACTAGAGGCCTGGTGCACGGATTTATGCACTGGTGGGGTCCCTCGGCCTGGCCTGTGGG
>NW_005367953.1:3319145-3327005 GCF_000412655.1 Myotis brandtii
TCTCCAACATCCCCCAAGGGGTCCTGGATTGTGAGAGGGAGCAGGCCAGGCCGAGGGACCCCACCGGAGCATGAATCTATGCACCGGGCCTCTAGTATCTATATAAATAGAATAGCTGTAGCTGTCATATGCCCACCTTTTTTATGAGTAATGAATTAAGAAAAATAAAGTAATTTGTAATCTAAGAATGTATATTTGGAATATAGCTTTCAATCCAAAACAAAAATTTCCCCACATAATGTACAAAACAGGTATTTACTAAACCTCCTCTCTTTCCTTCCAGGGACATCATACTCTAATTACAGGATTGAACAGAAATGTACTGTCTCATGCATTTCCCCTCAGCATTTTGCCACTCCTGGCTTATCTTCTCTAGTCCAACTGTTACTGGGCTAGAAAAGATGAAATAGAGGGGGCAGTGATGTGTTCACAAATGATTAATAATGAGCTCTCTGGGGCATGAAAACTCTGATTTGTAGTGGTTTCCAATTTTTGTGGTGTCAATATTCTCACAGTGTTCAGTTTCAATCTACCAACATGATGTCACTGAATTCAGAGCTTATAAGATATGTGCAGTAGCATGCTATTATATTGTGCTTTTACCTTATAGATAAAATAGGTATAAGTAGCTTCAAGATCATAGATAATATTAAAATGTAAAATAATTAGAAAGTGGTGATCTTTGAGTATTTATTATTACCTTAGCTTTTAATATGATTTATCCTATCTAATAAAAGAGCAATATGCAAATTGACCATCACTCCAACACACAAGATGGCCACCCCATGTGGTCAAAGATGGCCACCACAAGATGGCCGGCAGGGGAGGGCAGTTGTTGGTGATCAGGCCAGCAGGGAGGGCAGTAAGGGATGACCAGGCTGGCAGAGGAGGAGAGTAGGGGGCGACCAGGCCTGCAGGGGAGGGTAGTTTGGGGCAACCAGGCTGGCAGGGGAGTGTTTAGGGGGTGATCAGGCTGGCAGGCAGGCGAGCGGTTGGGAGCCAGCAGTCCTGGATTGTGAGAGGGATCCCAGATTGGAGAGGGTGCAGGCTGGGCTGAGGGACACACCCCCACCCCCGTGCATGAATTTCGTGCATCAGGCCTCTAGTTTAATTATAATTTTATGTAATTTATTTTTTACAACAGCTCTATTAACATATAATTTACATAGCATAAAATTCAGTATACAGTTCAGTGCTTTTAGTATATTCATAGAGTTGTACTACCACCTCTACTATCTCATTTTAGAAACTTTATCACCCCCAAAGAAATTCTGTGTCCATTAATAATCCTCCCCTTTCCTCACTGTTCCTTCATTCCTCTCCCAGTCCCTGGCAATCACTAATCTATTTTCAGTCTCTATAAATTTACCTATTCTGGAAAGCCATGTAAATGTAATCATACAATGTACATTCCTATTATTGAATTGTAAAATGTATGTACACACACATACATGGGTGTGTATGTGTGTACATGTGTATATATACATATAGGTTTCCAATTGATGTGTCTTATTTCCCCCTTGTTTTATTTTATTTTTAAAATTTATCTTTATTGTTGATAGTATTATAGATGTCCCCCTTTCCTCCTTCATTAACCAGCTCCACCTCACTCCCCCACCCCATTGCACTGATTAGAACCTCCAGTTTACTTTCTAATAAAAATGGTATTCCTTGACTTGTTTCTGATCTTAGGAAAAAAGCAATCAATCTTTCATCATTAGGTGTGAAATTAGTTGCAGATTTTTATTTTTAATGCATTGCATTTATTGATTTTTAATTGTTAATCTAACATTGCATTCTGTGATAAAAACTAGTCATGATATATTTCCTTATTTATATACTAGAGGCCTGGTGCATGAAATTTGTGCATTGGGTGTGTGTGTGTCCCTCAGCCCAGCCTGCACCCTCTCTAATCTGGGTCCCCTCGGGGGATATCCAACTGCTGGATGTCCCACAGGGATCGGGCCTAAACCGGCAGTTGGACATCCCTCTCACAATCTGGGACTGCTGGCTCCCAACTGCTTGCCTGCCTACCAGCCTGATTGCCCCTAACTGCTTCTGCCTGCCAGCCTGATTGATGCCTAATTGCTCCCCTGCCAGCCTGACCACCCCCAACTGCCCTCCCCTGCTGGCCAGGTCGCCCCCAACTGCCCTCCCCTGATGGCCCGGTCTCTCCCAACTGCCCTCCCCTGCAGGCCTGGTCGCCCCTAACTTCCCTCCCCTTCCGGCCTGGTAGCTCCTAACTGCCCTCCCCTGCCAGCCCGGTCACCGCTAACTGCCCTCCCCTGCTGACCTGATCGCCCACAACTGCCCTCCCCTGCTGGCCATCTTGTGGTGGCCATCTTGTGACCACATGGGGGTTGCCATCTTGTGCGAGGGTGTGACAGTCAATTTGCATATTACCTCTTTATTATATAGGATCGTTGAATTTCATGTGCTAAATTTTGTTTAGAATTTTCATATCTGTGTTCATGAGAGTATTGATCTGAAGTTTTCTCACAGTGTTTTTTTCTGATCTGGATATCTGGATAATGCTGGCTTCATAGAATGAGTTGGGAAGTATTTCCCTCTTTTAGTTTCTGGAAGAGTTTGTAAAGACTTGGTATTATTTCTTCATTAAATGTTTATAGTATTCATCACCCAACTCATGTAATTTCTTTGTGGCAATGTTGTTAGCTACAAATTTAACTTCTTTAATAGATCTGAGACTTTCAGGTTTATCTGTTCCTTCTTGAATGAACTTTGGTAGCTTGTTTTTATGAAGATTATATCCATTTTATATAAATTGTCAAATTTAGTGGTGTAAAAACCTTTATCATGTTTTCTTATTATAATTTAAGAAGATATTTACTTGGGTCTTACCCAATTTGACAATTTTACCTCTTCACTGGTGAACTTAGATCATTTACATTTCATGTGCTCATTGCAGTGGTTGATTTTCAATCTATCATCTTACGCTATATGTTCTTTTTATCCCAGGTCTTCTTAGTTCTCCTCTTCCACATTTTCTTCTTGCTTTTGGAATGCATTTTTTTCTTATTCCATTTTTTTCTTCCTTATAGATTTATTAACTAGAACTTTGTTTTGTGTGTGTCTATGTGTGTTCTTGCTTTAGGTTTTTTATGATATACATCTTTAAGTTATCACATATATTCAAGTAATATTACACTCCTTTAGGTACTATACAAGAATACTACAACAGTGTATTCTCTTTCCCCTATCTCAGATCGTCTTTATGCTATTGTTGTCATCCATTTCACTTTTATAATGTGTTATAAATTCTGCAATACATTTTTATATATTTTTTCTTTAACCAATTAGCTATTTTTTAAATCCTTATCTGAGGATATGTTTTTATTGATTTCCAGAGAGAGAGGAAGGAAGGGAGGAAGGGTGGAAGGGATGGGAAAAGGGAGGAAGGAAGGGATGGAGAAAGGGAGAGAGAGAGAGAGAGAGAAAAAAAGAAAGAAAGAAAGGAAGAAAGAAAGAAAGAAAGAAGAGGGAGGGAGGAAGGAAGGAAGGAAGGAAAGAAAGAAAAGAAAAGAAAGATCGATCCTTTGGTTGCCTCCTGTATGCACCCTGATCAGGATCGAACCTACAACGTAGGTATGTGGCCTGACCAGGAATCAAACCTGCAATCTTTTTGGTGTACTGGACAGCACTCCAACCAATTGAGCTGCCTGACTAGTGCAAACCAATTAGCTACTTTAGAAAGATATTTTAAAGCCAAGAAAATATTTTTATATACCCACATATATATTATTTTTGGTGCTCTTCTTTCCCTTATGTAAGTCCAGATTTCCAACTTGGTATTTATTATTCTTTCTACTTGATGGAATTCTTTTAAAATGTATTGAAATGGAGTGATCAATTTTATCAGCTTTTAAAAAGATCTGTAAAAATGTTGATTTCACCATTGTTTTTGAAAGATGTTTTCACTTGTTATAGAATCATATGTTGCCAACTTTTTCTTTTAATCCTTTAATGGATGTTGCTCCACAATCTTCTTTTGTACTGTGTCTGATGGAGAGTGTGCTGTCCTTCTTATCTTTGTTTCTATGTAAGTAATGTGTTCTTTGGCTGCTTTTAAGATTTTCCCTTTATCATTGGTTTTAAAGATGTTGCTTATGGTCTACATTGGCATAGTTTTCTTCAGATATCTTGCACTTGTTCTTTATTAAGTTTCCTGGATCTGCTGGTTTATAGTTCTTAACAAATTTGAAAAATTTTAGCCATTATTCCAAATATTTTATTTTGTCTCACATTTATTTCTCTTTACAAGGACACAAATTACTTGGCTGTTTGAACTTGTCCCAGAGCTCACTTATAGTATGATCATTTTTTTCTAATCTATTTTTCTCTGTGTATCATTTTTGTACTTTTCTAGGTGTTGGATATTTTGTAATTCCTTGAAATACTCCTGAACTTTATTTTGGGTTGCAGCAAAGTTACTTGGAAACAATTTTATTCTTTATTGTTATGTTAAACTTTGTTAAGTGGGTTTTATGCTAGTGCTAATTTTCCCCAGTACTGAGATGAAAATCTTCTGGGTGTTCTCTTTGATAAAGCATCAGCAATGACTTCCACTCTGGCTGGTGGGAACATGAACTACTCCTGGCCTGTTGGATCTCTGAGGCTGTTGCACCTGCTCCTTTCTTTTGATTCTTTCCTCTGCCTCGGGTGATTTCCTTATATTAATGCAGTTATCAGTCCTCAGTAAAAACAAAACAAAACACCCCAAGATGAAACCTTTGCAAATTTCTGGAGATTTCTTTACAGTTATATTGACTCTGCAAATTCTATATCCTCGTGGGCTCTCCAAATATTCAACTCTGACTTCTGTATTCATGAAGGCCATAAGTGCTCTGTTTGGGTTTCATCTCCCTTTGCCATGGCTAGGGGACTTCCTTTAGGCAGTAAGATCAAGCAACTGTAAATCACCTCTTTGTTTCCCTTTTCACAAAGATCTCAGTCCTGTGCTTCCTAGGATCCAGGGTCTGAAATCCACTGATTTATATATTTAGTCTAGTTTATGAGTTGTTTATGTGAGAAAATATATCTGGACTTTGTGATTTCATCATAACTGGAACATATATGACCTTTTAGGCCTTGATGAAGTTACCCAAATTCAAACTGGTGATAATTACTGTCAAATTTATGTAGTTCTTCCACTTGAAAAATACTTAATGGTCACTTATGAATCTCCTGGAACATGCTCCACAACCTATTGCTGATTTCTTGTGGATCAATTTGATCCCTTTGTATAAAATACAGATGACATATACTTTTTGGTAGACCATTTATAACTTCTGACTCAGCTCCACATGAGAGAAGGACTTGGAAGAATGTGGAGGTGGAGGTTTAAAGCTGCTTTTTGTGGCTCTCAGGGAGGGATAAAGGTGGGCAGGACATGAGCCAGCAAGAGTCCAGAAAGTATCTGGTGCTGATGTAGCTGTGTCACTTGGTGCCTCTTGGGCAAGTGGACCCAAGAGCTGAGAGATTAGCATGATTCCTGTCCTTGTTGGTTGTACACAGAATTGCTGTTTTCAGTGCTTGCAGCAGGCTTTCAAGTGGAATATGAATAGAGTACACTCCACCACCCTGATTCGTACACACGGTGACATTAGTTTTTCAGGAACACTAGTTAAAATTAAAATTGGGCTTATAGAACAAGAGACTATAAAGAATACAAAAGTTAGAAATATATGTAGACTCTATAGGAATTAAAAGGTCACAGGGAAAAGAGGGAAACTATTTTCTTTAACTCTTCCTATAGCCTCATGGTTTGCTACTCTTACTTTTCTTCATAACTTCATTCCAAGCTTCTTCCCCTGCAGACCATCCTCCTTTGCATATGGTCATCATGATCACCACAGAATAGTACCCTTAGTCCTTTGTCTTCAGGATCATTCAATTCAGCTCTACATAATTAATTAGTTCCATATTTCATGGAGATGAATTTGATTCACCCAATTAAGGCTTAGTGTCTATCTAATGCTACTGTGGTCAAGAACGTAGAGTCTTTTGATACAGATATAGACACCCATGAACATTTATGAGAAACAGAATAGAGCTAGACACATTCTTCTAGCAATGTACCATAGTCAAGTATTGTTGAGCCTTGAATAATGTGGGGTTTGGGGCTGATGGCTCCGTGGAGTAAAATATCTGCATGTAACTTTTGACTCCCCCAAAACTTAACTAAAGTCATCTCTTGGTATTTGTAGGGGATTGGTTTCAGGACCAATATATGGGTGCTCAAGTTTTTTATATAAAGTGATGTAGAATAATGCAGAGTTAGTCCTACCCATTCATGGATTCCAAACCATGGATCTAAACTACTGTTTTCCATCCATAGTCCGTTGAGTCTATGGATGTAAAACCCAGGAAAATGGAGGGCCAACTGTATATTTACTGAAAAAAATTATATATACTTTTATGTATATGTATAGTTCAAGCCTGTGTTACTCACAGCACCAGGCAGCAAAGATAGAATTAATAAGAGGAAAAGAGGGAAATGAGAGCTCAACTTAGTCTTCTATGGAGTCTGACTTTAAATTGACACTAAAAGCCCACGATGACTAAATGAATGAAAGTTTCATATTTCTGATTGCTCTCAAGTCCCATGAGGGGGTCTTGATCATTTATTAAAAGATAGATACTTACTATTAAACAATGAGTGAGTTACCAAAGAGATCAAAGAAGAAATAAAACACATCCTGGAAACAAATGACAATGAAAACACAACAATCCAAAATCTTTGGGACACAATGAAAGCAGTACTGAGAGGGAAGTTCATAGCATTATAGGCCTACCTCAAAAAACAAGAAAAACTGATAATAAACCATCTAACTCTGCAACTTGAAGAATTAGAAAGAGAGAAACAAGAAAAGCCCAGAGTGAGCAGAAGGAAGGAAATAAAGATCAGAGCAGAAATAAATGACATAGAGACCCCAAAAAAAAAAAAAAAAAAACCAATACAAAAGATCAATGAAACCAAGAGCTGGTTCTTTGAGAAGGATAAAAAACAAGATTGAACTTCTAGCCAGGCTCACCAAGAAGCAAAGAGAAAGGACCCAAATAAACAAAATCGGAAATGAAAGAGGTGAAATAACAACAGACCCCACAGAAATACAAAGAATTGTAAAAAAATACTATAAGGAACTCTACTCCAACAATCTAGTCAACCTAGAAGAAATGGACATATTTCTAAAAAAATACAACCTTCCAAAACTCAGCCAGAAGAAATAAAAAAATCGGAATAGGCCAATAACAATGGAGGAAATTGAAGCAGTAATCAAAAATCTTCCAACAAACAAAAGCCCTGGACCAGACGGTTTCACAGGGGAGTTTTATAAAACATTCAAAGAATAAATAAAACCTATCTTCTTCAGACTACTCCAAAAAATTCAAGAGGAAGGAGCACTTAAACTCTTGCTATGAAGCCAGCATTACCTTAATCCCAAAACCAGATAAAGACAATACAAAGAAAGAGAATTACAGGCCAATATCCCTCATGAACATAGATGCCAAAATCCTCAACAAAATTCTAGCAAATCAGATCCAGCAATTCATTAAAAAGATTATACACCATGACCAAGTGGAATTTATTCTAGGGATGCTAGGATGGTACAATATCCACAAATCAATAAATGTGATACACCATATAAACAAACTAAGATATAAAAACCATATAATCATATCCATTGATGCAGAAAAAGCACTTGACAAAATCCAACACCCTTTCTTGATAAAAACCCTCAGCAAGGTGGGAATAGAAGGATCATACCTCAACATAATAAAAGCCATATATGACAAACCCACAGCTAACATCATACTCAATGGACAAAAACTAAAACC
>NW_005367953.1:3327523-3328590 GCF_000412655.1 Myotis brandtii
ATGTTCATGAATTGGTAGAATCAACATCATTAAGATGTCCATACTATCCAAAGCAATCTATAAATTCAATGCAATACTCATTAAAATACCAATGGCATACTTCAAAGACCTAGAACAAATTCTCCAAAAATTCATCTGGAATAAAAAAAAAAACCCAAATAGCTGCAGCAATCCTGAGAAAGAAGAGCAATGTTGGAGGGATCATAATACCAGATATCAAGCTATACTACAAAGCCATTGTTCTCAAAACTGCCTGGTACTGGGCACAAGAATAGACATGTAGACCAGTGGAACAGAACAGAGAACCAAGAAATCAACACAAGCCATTATGCGCAATTAATATTTGACAAAGGAAACAAGACCATACAATGGAGTCAAGACAGTCTCTTCAACAAATGGTGTTGGGAAAACTGGACAGATACTTGCAAAAGAATGAAACTAGACCACCAACTTACACCATACACAAAAATAAACTCAAAATGAATAAAGTCTTTAACATAAGATGGGAAACCATGAAAATTTTAGAAGAATCCATAAGCAGCAAAATAGCAGACATTTGTGGTAGCAATATATTTAACGATACAGCTTCTAGGGCAATGGAAACTAAGGAGAAAATAAACAAATGGGACTACATCAAAATAAAAAGCTTCTGCACAGCAAAAGAAACCATAAACAAAACATCAAGAAAGCCCACTGCATGGGAGAACATATTTGCTAATGTTGTCTCTGATAAGGGTTTAATCTCTAACATCTACAGGAAACTCATACAAGTTAACAAAAGGAAGATAAACAATCCAATCAAAAAATGGGCAAAGGACCTAAATAGACACTTTTCGAAAGAGGACATTCAGAAAGCCAAGAGATACATGAAAACATGCTCAGAGTCACTAATCATCCAAGAGATGCAAATCAAAACAAAAATGAGGTATCACCTCACACCTGTCAGAATGGCTATCATCAACAAATCAACAAATGACAAGTGTTGGAGAGGATGCGGAGAAAAAGGAACCCTCCTTCACTGCTGGTGGGAATGCAGACTGGTGCAGCCACTGTGGAAAACAGTATGG
>NW_005367953.1:3329116-3333079 GCF_000412655.1 Myotis brandtii
GAAAAAAAATAGATACAGAGGCGAGAAGCATTGAACATACTGTCAAATTACAGTGGGAAGGTTGGGGAGGGTTGCGGGGTGGGGGAAGGTAAGAGATCAACCGAAGGACTTGTACGCATGCGTATAAGCATAACCAATGGATGCAAGACACTGGGTGAGGGCATGTGCTAGGGTGTAGGGGAGGCTGGGGGAAGGTCAATTGGGGAAAAAAAGGAGGCATATGCACTACTATTTGTAATACTTTAAACAAAAAAAAAGAAAATAATAACAATAATAAAAAATAAATAAAAGGAAAAAAAAAAGTTAGATCCTGTGGATAACCCAAGTAGGAAGACATACCATTTAGAAGAAATTCTCTGCCCCTGGAAGGTTCTCCCAGAGCCAGTTCCACTCTAGTGTCTGGTTCTGTAAGCCCAGGGAGTCACCAGCTGTAGACTTATCATAATTGGAGCCAATGATAGGTTTACTTGAACAGGGGTTTCAGCCTCCTGATGTGAGTATGAGGACACAGACCTGAAAGGTTTAAGGAATGTAGATGCAATGTTTCCTCACACTGCATAGCCTCTCTTCAGGGCACTGTTACAACCCTCTCCCCCATCTAGCCAGGGGACTTATCTATTATGCATAGATTTTCTTTGTGTTCCATTGAAAGAACCCCTAATATTTCCTAAAAATTCTGTCTCAGGTTTTAAAACAAAGTCTGATAAGCCACAGGACCCGCTAGGTACAACATAGTATAATTCTGTCCTAATTAAGTCACTATAGAAGATGAAACAGATTCTGAATTATTCTACCATTAGAGATTAATCCTTCTAAACCACTGTCAGTTCTATTTTTAAAGAGTATGGAATGTTCACTTAAAAGTCATTAAAGCTAAGTGAATTTGCCTACACTAATGACCTACTGCCCCTGAGGAAAACACATTGTGTGCTCACAATTCCTGTCTCTTTGTGTTCCCTCTTTTCAACTGCTTGTTCTCTAACAAAGTCCTACAAAAAGGTGATGTGACTATCTGTGCTTTGCAATTCAAGCTGTTTTTTGAGTAGAGAGAATTTCCCTAGAACTGCCTCTCTCTCTTCCCTGACCCCTTCACCCTTGCATTCATTAAAGCCAAGTTCCTGGCTCAAGTTAAGGGAAGATTTTAGTTATTATCCTTGGCAAAGGAACTCTCTATTGTGGCTTTGATTTGAACTTCAGCTCTTCTGAGTGCAGGGGTCACATGTGAATTTGTTATGCTTCCTGGCAAATGTTTCAGAATAAATGAATCTGATGAAATTCTCATGAATTATTTGTTTTTTAGTGTTTCTCTAATACACAATAAATTGTAATTTATGAGGCGTAATTGAAGAAAATTCTGGAGGAAGTTGTGTATAAGATTAGAGGGATTATTAAATCAACTTTATTGTGTTTTCAAAACTTAAAAATGGTTTACAGCTATAATAAATTGCTTGAAAGTGCTATCAACCCATAAATTTTAATAATTTAATAAACATTGTGCAGTTAAGTTGGGCTCATGGCCAAATCCCAGTGCTGGTTTTGTGTTGTGTATAGTAATATGCGTTTCAGTTTACCTGGCCGATAAAGGAATGAGTTGTTCTTATGCATGATACACAGCAACCAGGCATTATTTTTAAACAAAAACTGGGAACTTAAGTTTGAAGTTAGAATGGGGTACAAGATTTCTCTGCCGTTTGCATCTGTTGTACTGGCCACCATTGCTATTTAGCATCTCCAAAGTATCAGGCTCATTCATTTCCTCTTGCCCTTTTACCTTAAAAATCAGTTATAAAGGTGATCACTGACTCACCTCCTATTAGCAAGCTATTAACTTTAAAATATTTTTTAAAGAGATAGAACTCAGAGGGAAGGAAGGAGAGGGGTGGGAAAGAGATCAACTAATGAACTCACATGCATATATGCATAACCCATAGACACAGACAATAGGGTGGCAAAGGCCTGGGGGGGGAGAAGGGTGGGAGAGGGGAATGGAGGGAAAGGGGGACATATGTAATACTTTCCACAATAAAGATTAAAAAGAAATAAAGCATATCCCACCTTCCTAAGACCAAAAAATAAATACATAAACTCAAAATATTTGTAATGATTTACAGATAGAGGGTTTTCATTATATATTGGCTGGTTAAAATCAAATCTATGTCAATTTAAGCAAATAAAATGCAATATTTTTGGTATGGTGAAATTTAAACAACTTGCTGAGAAGAGTAGGGTCTGTATTGGCTTAAAATGTGTGCTTTAATTTATATGTATACCAATTAACTGAGCATTACATAAAACAGTATTCACATGTCTGTCTAGACTTGCCTGTGCCTAGATCTGAACCAAGTTCATTAGTGTATAGTTAACAAAATATTATTTTACTCTTCTTTTTTTCTTTACTCAAATGAATTAAAATTTTAAAACTGAAGTGATTGCTTTCATTAGGCTTTGTGTTCAATTGTTCTTGGTCAACTTTTTATGATAACAAAATAGTCAGCAGCATTCTAAAGGATACTTACATAAGATTTGAACTATTGACTTTAGACTACACAGTCTGTCTTATTAAAAAGCAATTTTGTGACCATGATTTAAAAAAAGTGTGATGAAAATTAACAATACAGGAGTTTTTCCTCTGATTATTTAATTCTCACTTTCTCATTTTACCTATGTGATTGAAAAAAATATATCATACTTGATGATTTCTACCACCAAAATAATGTCACTTGGTAACTAGATCTGTATATGTATTTATTCATCCATGCAAGACAGGCACATGCTAATATATGCACTTGCCAAGCCTACGTTTTCACTTAAATGAAGAGCTTAATAAAAATCAGCATTCATAGCCCCCGCGTAGTCAGATAAATTAGTTAATGCACAATAAGCAGCTCTTATGTATAATGCAAAAGATTAGTCTTACATTTGCATAATGTGCTACAAACGGCCCACTGTTTCAAGCAGTAGAAGCTCCCTATTAAATGTAAGTTGAAAACTGAATGACGTCAATGAAGTAATTATGCTTCCTTTGGCATATCTCATTCATTCTCTGGAGTTCAAGACCCTATCTGAGCTCTGTTGACAGCATTGCTGAAAGGCATTGGTAATGGTTCAAAAGCAAAGCGGTGGGACTCTGGAAAGTAGCCTGGTGTGCTCAAGTCTCACTGTATGATCTGGTCCCCAGCAGTAACTCATCTTACACTCTGGCTTATGTACATATTTATGTATAAATGTATGCAACACAGAGCTTCTGAGTTTATTTATTTATTTTTATTTTTCTTGGTGTCTGTAGCCAAATTTATCCTTGAGGCCCAGCAGAGGGGATCAGGGCCCATGTGCCACAGTGTTTCTGTGGCAGCCTTCCGGGCCAGTGTGGAACTTGTTAGTTTATACTGACAGTAAAGGAATTTTCGGGCCAATAAACTATAGTGATTTCCAAATTTTCCAGAATTCAGTGGAAAATATTGCCAATGAAGGCATTTCTGTCTAACTCAGGGACATGAACACCCAACTTCTGCCAATAGGATACACAGTTTTCACTGTCATGGTATTGCTTCCCTTTCTCTTTTCTTGTCCTCAGAGACTATTTCCATGTCTGTGAGAAATTAAAAGTCATCCTTTGAAAATTAATCTAGTTCTAAACACACACACACACACACACACACACACACATATTTTACTAATGTGAAAATTGAGAGCCAAAGAAGTTACACAATTTACGTAAGACCCACTTCTACTAAGTTTAGAATGCAGACTTATTCTTATTCTTGTGAGCAGTGTTTTCCTGTTTTATGTAAGTATTAGTGGCCTGGTTCACGAAATTCGTGCACGGGGAGGGGGTGTGTCCCTCAGCCTGGCCTGCACCCTCTCCAATCTGGGACCCCACAGGGATCGGGCCTAAACTGGCAGTCGGACATCCCTCTTGCAATCTGGGACCGCTGGCTCCTAACCGCTCACCTGCCTGCCTGC
>NW_005367953.1:3333124-3337755 GCF_000412655.1 Myotis brandtii
CCTTTTATTAGTATAGATAAGTGAAAAAAAAGGTTGTTTTTTTCACATTTGTTTACTGTCTCAAGGACGGGGAGACAAATCAATCCATATTTGGCATGGTCAGCTGGCAAATATTTTTGCAAAGCTTCGGATTAAAACCATAAAAGTGGTAGCTATGGAACTGCTTCTGAAAGATGATGCATTTGCACACTCAGAGTCTCCCAATCACTCAAAAGCTGACTGTAGCTGATCTTCTTTCAGTACCCCTTGCAATAGCATTTGGACAAACATGGTAAATTATGACTTTCTTCTGAAAATGGCATTTTATTGAAATCCTTGTTTTCAGATTAATTAAATCTTTTTTATTGAATATAGAAAAATAATTTTGTTTGCCAGAAAATTATGTTCCACAATAATACTTTTTTAAAAAAGTCATTGAACTTACTGGTACATAAACAATATCTTCATTTTCTTTGGTTAACCTCACTTGTGTGCTTATGAGAGGGATTCTTTATATGTAATAGTTCTACTTTGGCATAATCAAGCTTTAGCTACTTTGTATAGACTTGACTAATTATCATTTTGGCCTCTAGCAGTTTGTGTGTTCACCTGTGTATGTTTGTGTGTAGAGGGTGTGTTTGTGCTATTTTCCATGAGCCTCTTCTGTTCAATATGTTCAGATGATGTGGACTGCTAAAACCAATGATAATCTATCAGCAGCAATGCAGCCATCGTCTTCCTCACACATTGAGGTCCTGGGATGATCAGTCTCCTGAATTGTGTCTGTGTAAAAGAAGAATGTCGAGGTAAAAGACCCACCCAATGCAAAGGAAATATAGCTGGAACCACTCAAATCTAGCAGCAGCAATGCAGCCATAGTCTTCCTCACACATTGAGGCCCTGGGATGATCAGTCTCCTGAATTGTTTCTATGTAAAGAAGAATGTCGAGGTAAAAGACCCACCCACCCAATGCAAAGGAAATATAGCTGGAACCACTCAGTTTCAATGATCATTCACCAAATTTAAATTTTATAAAGGAAGTAGTACATATCCCTTGAATAAAATTGTTTCCAAATTTTGATGTGTAATGTTCATAATGAAGATTGGTTTTAATGAAGTGTTTACTTTTATATTGTATCCATGTCGGGAATAGAGGGTTTTTATAAGGCATTAGTACATGATTTTTGTAGCTATTGCTATGACAGTCAGTGTTATATCTTAATTATTAGTATTATTTCTAGTTCAACTAAAATAGCTAAAGGGTCCTCCTGGGATCTATTCTGGGATATGATTTTGTTTAATCTTATTATTAATGATAATAAATCCTTACTTTGTTGGAGTATCATCTGTATGGCAATGATTCCATTATTTAAACAAATAATTATTCCACATGCTATTTTAGAACATGACAATAACAAATCATAGTTATAGCTCATTCAAAGTAAATTAGGTCTAAGCCACTAATAAAATTAATTGCAAGATGTTTGATTAGAAACCAGAGCTGGTTAATATAGGAGTCTCTCTTTTGGTCTTTGATAATGCATTACTCTCTAGAATAAAGCTACCAGCATAAACTATCTCAGCACTTGTTATCAAACAAAGAGTAATTGAAACTTGGTTGCTAGGAGACATTATTTCTCATTGTTGACAATCCTGATTTTCTTTGATTACTGGCACTATTGTTGTTCATTACACAAACTGAATGTTTTTATATAACATTGAAGAAACATATTTTAGAACCTGATTGTTGTGTGAATACTACCATGTGCTACCAAAGAAATGTTTATTCACAGGCTTGGCAGGTTAACTATCTCTGCTAAGCATTTGTTCAAAAGGCTTAATATATATATATATAATCTCTTCTAAAATGTAAATTTTATTGGAAAGTAAATTCTAAGTTTTTACAGGACAAAAATGTTGTATATTTCCTCAAATTAAGGTTTTCCTAAAAACTTACCTATGTAAATTTAACTTTTTTATTGTAGTGACTTCTTTTCTATTTTCAAGACTATTTCATTTGCATGAGAGAAAACAAGTATTTAAAATACAAGAAATTACTTATTTTGAATGAGGTGGGGATATAAACATCTTGGGTTAGAAAGCAAAACGTTTTAGAATGATTTTAGCAAAATGAGTGCTTTGGTATCTAATTTTCTCTGGTAAAGAGTAATTCAGCTGTATTTACAGGGTGAGAGACAACATTGTATTTGGCAAAGCTTCAAACAGGTCGACAGTTATGCAAGATACATCTCAATCTTCACTCCAAATGGCACGCCAGTTGTTTTTCTGTTGTCTAACCTCGGGTGTTCTCACCACTTATCAATATTTCCTTTCTCTTTGCCTAGTTACATATTCTGGTTGAGCTTACAGTCCTATTTTTTGTTTCTTTGTTTTTGCTCACTAGAATTCTTTAAAAATCATTCTATGTTTCTAGATTGTCTCATTTTCTAACACTGCAATTTGACTTCCCTAAATATGCTGACATTGCTCTCATGTGCCCAAATGGGCTCTGAGTGTCCAGGCCAAGGGTTTTTCTTTATCCTCATTCTTGTAACTTTATGTTACTCCTGGTGACATATGTATCAAAATATTTGCACCCAAAATATTTTCTAAAACAATTATAATAGATCAGAAGAAGATAAATAATTTAATTTTAAAATGGGCAAAGTTGTATGTAGATAATTCACAAAAGAATATATAAGGATAGCTGATAAGCACACAAAAAAGATGTTCAACATTAGTCATCAAAGAAATGGAACCAAAATGAAACATTATTATAAATTCACTGTAATGCTTAAAATTAAAAATATTAACAATAGTAAATGTTTGAGACATTGTATAGCAGCAACTGGAACTGTCATATACTCCTGTTGGTATAACTATTTTGGAAAATAATTTGCCTGATATATATATATATATTCACAGGATCCAACATTTCCACTACTTGGTATTTACCCAAGAGAAATGTTCATAGTAACTTTATTCATACTAGCAAAAAAATATATAAACAACACAAATCTCCAGCAATAAGTGAATGGATAAATGTACTATGGTATAATCATATAATAGAGTACTATTCAGCAAAGGAAAGAATGAACTACTGATATAAGAAAAAGATGGGTGAATCTCAAAAATATTATGATGAGTGAAAGAAGCCAGACACAAAGAATATATACTGTATGACTCCATTTAAATGAAATTCTGCAATAGGCAAAATGAAGCTATAGTAATAGAAAGCAGATCAGTGGTTGCCTGGGACCAGGTGCAGAGGTTTGGGGGTGAGGAAGGATTAGTTGGAATGAGGCAAAAGAAAACTTGGGAGTTAAGGAAATGTTCACTTCTAGATTGTGGTGGTAGTTACTTGGGCATCCAAGCTTATTAAACTATACAATGTAAATAGGTGCATTATGTTTAATGCAAATTATATCTCAATAAAATTGATTTAAAAAGATAACATAAAAATCTGTGACTGGATTTTACTTCATTTTCTTAGTACTTAAGGTTTCATTCACTGTTAAAAGGGAATAGAGTGATTCCGGTAATCACCCTACATACCATATCCATGTGCCTAGTGTGGATTTATTAATGGCTTTTTAATATAAGAACAACTAAAATTTTAAACCATGGTCACATCACCTGGATTCACTCTAATAGCTCTAGTGAAACTTTTGCTAAAGAGTCCACTCAGTGAATATTTTGGCAGGAATGAAGTGGTAGTGAGTATTATCATGCAAATGATATCTACATTTCATTTTTGTAATTTTTTTATTATTCTTGCTGTTTTGCCTAATATCTTTAAATATACTTGTGATAAGATAGTACGATGGGCAAAAATAAATAAATTTAGCTTATGGAAAGTTATAATCACAACTATTTGGAAAGCAAAGAAAATTTGAAGCAATAAATCACAATTTTTTTATGTTTATCTTTTGATTTTCCTTTTTATTAAATTTATTAGGATGACACTGCTTAACAAGATTCTACAGGTTTCAGATGAATAATTCTATGACACATTATCTGCACACTGTATTGTGTGTTCACCACCCCAAGTCAAGTCTCCATCCATCCCCATTTATTCTCCCTATACTCTCCACCACCTCCCCCCACCATGCCCTGGCAATCACCACACTATTGCCTGTGTCCATCATTTTTTTAAAATAGATTTTATTTTTTACAGTCATTTCTAGGTTTGCAGAAAAATTGAGTGGAAGGTACAGAGATTCCCCATATACTCCCTACATCCACACATGTATAGCTTCCCCCATTATCAACATTTTCCCCATAGTGGTATATTTGTTATAATGAATGAATCTACAATGATACATCATTGTCACTTAAAGTCCAAAGGTTATGAAAGTTCACGCTTGGTGTCATACAGTTCTATGTGTTTGGACAAATGTATAATGACATGTCTCCACTATACTCATAAAGAACATTTCGCCGAAACTGGTTCGGCTCAGTGGATAGAGCGTCGGCCTGTGGACTGAAAGGTCCCGGGTTCGATTCCGGTCAAAGGCATGTACCTGGGTTTCGGGCACATCCCCAGTAGGAGATGTGCAGGAGGCGGCTGATCGATGTTTCTCTCTCATCGATGTTTCTAACTCTCTATCTCTCTCCCTTCCTCTCTGTAAAAAATCAATAAAATATATTT
>NW_005367953.1:3347064-3354058 GCF_000412655.1 Myotis brandtii
TTTTTATACTTTTCCTTTTCCAGAATGTCAGAGTTAAAATCTTGTAGTATGTAACCTTTTCACACTGGCTTCTTTCACTTACTAATATGCATTAAGTTTATTCCATGTCTCTTTATGACTTGATAACTCATTTCTTCTTTTTAATATTCCATTGTGTGGATGTACCATAATTTATTCATTCACTCACCTACTGAAGAATACCTTGGTTGGTTCCACATTATGACAATTATAACTAAAGCTACTATAAACTTGTGTGGGCATGAGTTTTCAACCTTTTTGGGGTAATACCAAGAAGTGTGATTGCTGGATTGTAGGGTAAGAGTACATCTAGTTTGTAAGAACCTGCGAACTGTCTTCCATAGTGACGGTACCAGTTTACAGCACCGATGAGTGAGAGTTCCTGTTCTGCACATTCATTGTTGCCAGCATTCATTGTTCTTAGTACTCTGCATTCTGGCCATTCTAATAGGTGTGTAGTGGTACATATTATTCTTTTAATTTGCATTTCTCTGCAGACATAGGACGTTGAGAATCTTTTCATATGCTTATTTGGCACCTGTCGATCATTTTTGGTGAGGTACCTATTAAGCTCTTTGATCCATTTTTTAATCAGGTTTTTTATTTTCTTGTTGACTTCTAAAGTTTTTTGTATATTTTGGATAACCACCTTTATCAAAAATATCTCTTGAAAATATTTTCTCCTAGTTGTGTTTTGTTTTTTCATTTCCTTGACAGTGTCTTTTGCAGTACAGAACTTTTAGTTTTAATGAAATTCAATGTGTCAGTTGTTTCTTTTATGGATTATACCTTTGGATTATATCTAAAAAGTCATTGCCAAACCCAAAGTCATTTACATTTTCCCTGATATTATCCTCTAGGAGTTTTATAGTTTTGCATTTTATATTTAGGTCTGTGATCAATTTTGAGTTCATGTTTGAGAAGTGTGTAAGGTCTATATCTAAAATTATTTTGTTTTTGTTGTTGTTACTGTTTTCGGAATTGGATGTCCAGTTTTCCCAACACCATTTGTTGAAAAGACCTATCTTTGCTCCATAGTATTTTCTTAAGTTATTAAATAAATAAGTGATGTTACCTTTTTTTTTCTTTATGCACTCTGCCAGTCACTATTGCAAAAATTTATAGCTAGTGCTTTTACTCCTCCATGAATAAATGCCTCCAGTGTGAGGTCAAAGATGACTGGTTCCCCAGCTGTCAATATTCAGGCAGACAATTGATCTTCTCATTTCATTTAATCTTAGTAGCTATTTCCTTTTCCTCAGCCCCAGCACTACTTAGAGAAACTAAATGTGTCCACTGTCATCAGTGCTTAGTGTAAGTGTAATATGACATGAATCAAAGACCCTTCAGGCCAAAGTAGAGACTGGTAATTTATTACTGAAGAACAGAGGCTTTTCTGAAATTTCCTTTAGTTCAGGCGGATCACTATGAATTAACTAAGCAAGAGGGCAGCAGGTGCTCGCATTAAATTGACAGTCACTGGCAGCAGATAGGAGAGTAGTCTTAAAAGAATATGCAGCTGTGTGGACACCTGTACGCAGCCATGCACTCCCAGCACGATGCAGCAGGGAAGGTGGGCCAGCACTCACGTGCTTCAGTTAGCTCTGGTTGCAAGCATCCAAGCAAGTGAGTTCCCAGTGTGGGGAAGTGTGTTCCCAAAATGATAGGTGACCTCCTGAAACCCCAAGTTTTCAGGGAGATCATAGTCATATGATCTTTGGGGCAATTTCCCATGAAACAGAAAAGTCTTCCCTGGTTAATATCATCTATCATCTTCTTTGTCCCCTATCTGAAAACTGAATTTAAAAATTAGTATCATTTCTTTAGGCCAGTTTTGGTAATACTATACATGTCAAATCTAATAATAATGAGCTTTCCTTTCCTTTCTTTTCCTTTCCTTTCCTTTCCTTTCCTTTCCTTTCCTTTCCTTTCCTTTCCTTTCCTCTTTCTTTTCTACTAGATTTCTTTCTCTTTCATTTATTTTCATATCAACCCACAATTGATTTATAATTAGATTATAATTAGATTATATTCAATAAAATAATGTAAAATATGTCATAATTTTTAAAAAAACAGTACTAAGAAAAATAAATAAAAAATTATAATCAAAATTAGAGGGATTATTATAGTTAAACTAGAGGCCTGGTGCATAGATTTGTGCACTGGTGGGGGCCCTCGGTCTGGCCTGTACCCTCTCCCAATCCGGGACCCCTCAGGGGATGTTGGGCTGCCTGTTTTTGCCTGGTCTCTGCAGGCCAGGCCAAGGGACTCCACTGGTGCAAGAATCTGTGCACCAGGCCTCTAGTATGCATATAAGAGCTTTGGTTAATCTCTTCCCGACCTCCCCACTCCTTCCCTCTGAGATTCATCAGTCTGTTCCATGTTTCCATGCCTGTACATTGAGCATCTGCCCCCTGGTGGTCAGTGCACATCATAGCTACCAGTCTAACTGTCGAACAGTCAAATGGTCACTTAGGCTTTTACATATATAGAAGGCTTTTATGTATATAGAAGGCTTTTATGTATATAGATAGGTAAATGAGCATATGATATTGCTCAACTTGAAACTTATATTTGCCCAAATTATATTGGCTAAAGAGTCTTAATGGACTTATGACAGAACAAAGGATCAATAAATAAGCTTTATCTTTTTCTCTTTTGTACACAGTAAGTTATTTTAATTAGGAAATTAGTGAATACTTTTATTGTGATCTTCTGTATTGGTGAAAAGATGCTAGTGAGGCAGCAAGTATAGTTACTGTACAAGCTACCAATTCTCCTCTAGTCAGTGAAGGTAGATTATTCCTCTAACTCTAGCCAACCACCCCATAAGTTTGAAATGGAAGAAGATAGAATGTGAGACCTGGACAGGTGCTTCAAGGTCCAACTCATCTGACAATGGCTTTGCGGTTGGTTATAGGGAAGGAATCTGAGTTGGGTAAACCTGGCCCATCTCTCAGCAGTAGTGAGGAAGGAGGGAAAAAAAGAAAACATGGGAAAGCCTGTGATGATGGCTTCTGATACAGGAGAGTAGGTTTTCATTATTTAATTACATTTCTAAAGCACAGTAATTTTACTATAGCTTTCCTCCTGCCTCTGTTATGTACATGAAAAAGACTTTAAAATATAGAAATATTCATGGAAATGACATTTTCTTTAATAGGAATTTACTTAAAATAAAGAAGAGCATATTTACTCCCAAAATTTATAAAAAATTCATAACAGCAGAGAAAATGTGGTACTATATGTGAGTGTGATATACCTTTATGGTCTATTTGCAGATAGGCTTAACTTCAACGCAAACATCCACTTATACAAGCATGTTTAACTCTCCCATAAAATATGTGATGTGTGTGTATGGCGTTCTATGCAGTGAATATAAAAGGTATGAAAATTGTGTGTCAAAGGCCACTTAGTGGATAACTATATATCAGTGCAAATAACAGTGAATGAAGCACTATTTGCTTTATTACTAGACTAACATAGCCTGTGGGAAGAGTAGAGTGTAACAAAAAAAGATGGGCCTGTGAAATTTGTGTGCTTGTCTTAAGGATAGCCATCTACATTATAAAAGGCGAGGGGCCTTCACAACCTAAAGGACCAGATGGACGACCAGTCACCAGGAAGTGCATGGAGCACCTCCAGGTCCCTCCCCCGCAGCCCATAGGCTCCTATCACAGCAAGGCTGGCGGCTGGCAGGTGGGCGTGGCAGTGGGGGGCGGGGCCAGGGTGAGGCAGGCATGGTGAGGTCATTCACTTCCAGCTTGGGGCCGGGCTGGAGGCCTAATGACCTCGCTGCTGCCACAGCAGCTACGGATCAGGCCAGGAGAGAGGCAGGGCCTGATCAGCAGCTGCTGTGGCCTTTGGACATCCCCCAAGGGATCCCCGATTGGAGAGGGTGCAGGCTGGGCTTAGGCACGCCCCTCCCACCATGCATGAATTTCATGTACTGGGTCTCTAGTATGCCTATAATGATCACACAAGTGAAATTCAGTTTATAATATATATTAAAAAGTAATATCTCAAGAAGATTTCAAACAACTAGTGGACAAACATAAGACAGATACCCCCCACAGTTTTTGGTAATGGAGTACTTATATATGAAAACAACTTAGATGACTGACAGTTTATTTTGTGAAATATATGCTACAATAGAGATGTGCAGAATTGGCTATACATCATTCTAATTTATTCCAAAGGCAAGAGCTTTTATTTATAAAAATGCTCTAGCAGATGCCTCTTTTGCCCGGTGTCACATCGCATCCACTCTTGAGCCTTTGATTCCAGCCAGAGCTGTGGTGGACACTTCAGTGGTTTAACAGAGTCCCAGCAAACATCCACCCCTGGTTTCTAACGCAGGGCCTGCTATGCAGGTGCGAAGTGTGCAAGCATGGCCCTGAGATGTAAGGGAGTTGTGCCTCCATGCCAACTCTCCACCAAAGGGAGAGGTCAGCTGAGGACAAATGCAATAGCCTCCTGCACTTTGGGCTGACCATTCTGGAAAGCATTTGGTTCACTTCCTGGGAAGAACAGAGATAGCGCACACTAGTGGCAGCCTTCCCTCCTTTCTGTACTCTTCCCACTCCCTTACTCCTGCTTCCAGTATTTACTAACTGTCTTAGGCTTTGTATTCTGGGAAACCCAAATGAAGACAGTTACCAAAAATGAGGCTTTCTTTCTTTACATGTGCAGTGAGAACTGAGATTTTAATATATTTGTATATAGCATGGGGACGATTTTGGTGGTAGGAAACATGCCATATTTCCATTACTTTATGTGGGCTACAGTTTCTTTAGCCATAATATTGGAAAAATAGACTCACAGCTTTTAGGGAACCGTGGGCACTAATATAGCCCATGGTGTACAGTGTAATCTGCTCATCTTTGTTGCACAGTGTTTGATTGACTCTGTTGTTGAGATGGGAAACATACCTTCACCAGGGAATGAGCCTCAGAATAATCAGTGGTGTTTATATATGTTGTTTTGTTTGTTATTTAAACAAAACATACATGCTGCACATAGCAAAAAACAAATTATCTGAAAAAACCATGATGAAAGATACCAATCCCTGTCCTGACACTTCTCAGCTCTAGTCTGTTTTCCTTAAGCTCTCTCTTTTTTTTAAAAAAAATATATTTTATTGATTTTCTACAGAGAGGAAGGGAGAGAGACAGAGAGTTAGAAACATCGATGAGAGAGAAACATCGATCAGCCGCCTCCTGCACATCTCCTACTGGGGATGTGCCCGCAACCCAGGCACATGCCCTTGACCGGAATCGAACCCTGGACCCTTCAGTCCACAGGCTGACGCTCTATCCACTGAGCCAAACCGGTTTCGGCTCCTTAAGCTCTCTTAATCATTGCTGTAATGCTTCATGTTACTTCCATCATTCGAAATAAAATGTAACATAATTTCTAGGATTAAGAAAGTGACTGCAGAATGGGATCAGAGAATTTTATCCCTTTCTAGTACTCTTCATCTCACCCAGCATATTTTGATACATTTTTTGATGATCCCATTTGTATCTTAATGTATTATGTACTCTATTCTTGAACTACAAATTCTGGAATTATTCCCTTACTCTCCACACTGTCACTTGATTGTATTATTCTCCCTTAAACCTGCTGTTCCTACTGTGGATCTTTTATCTTCCACATTGTCAAAGTTGATAATATTTACCTTCTAATCTGCAACCATAATTATGTCTTATGTGTTTTGGTTATACATTCTAAAAGCTGAAAAACAAATAGTATTTACATTATTATGTCAACGTAAATTTTTTTTCATGGAATAGTCAGTTATTGTGCTAGGATTCTATTTCCTTTTTCATGAGTCCAAAGTCATGGCCCTACTTTCTATGGCATTACCAGTTCACCAAATCTCAAGTTGGCCCACGAATCTCTCTTTTAAAGTAGTTAATTCTGAGAGAAAATTACTGGTAAAAATGGTTGCCTAGAGGAAAATACCTCATTGTCACTAGGCACTTCCAGAAAATAAATGGAAATAAAGGTGTGGAGAATTTCATTTTTTAGCAAAGCTTGTATTTTTCTATTAGAATCAAAGTTCAAACTAATCTTCCAGGCTTGCCTCATAGTATTTACATGCTTCCTTCTGCTATCTTTGGGTTTAGTTTGCTGTTTAGTTCTTATATTCTTTTTTTATAATATATTTTTATTGATTTCAGAGAGGAAGGGAGAAAGAGATAGAAACATCAATGATGAGAGAGAATAATTGATTGGTTGTCTCCTGCAAGCCCCACACTGGGGATTGAGCCCACAACCCGGGCATGTGCCCTTGACTGTAATTGAACATGGAACCTTTCAGTTCGCAGGCCAATACTCTATCCACTGAGCCAAACTGGCTAGGGCTAGTTCTTATATTCTTAAGGTGCAAGTTTAGATGATAGATTCGAGATAATTTTATTTTCAAACATAGTCATTCAGTGGTATAAATTGTCTTCTAATAAGTGCTTTAGCTGCATCCTGCATATTTTGATAAGTTGTATTTTTATTTTCATTCAGTTTTAAATATTTTTCATTTTTCTTGAAACTTTATCTTTGATCCATCTTGGATTATTTTCCTAATATCTTTTATTTCTCATTTAATCCATTATGAACATACTTTGTATAATTTCTCCTTTTTAAAATTCCATTGAAGTTGAAAAACATGCTTAATATTTCAATACTTTTAAGTTCATTGAGAATCTACCATGTGTACAGATTCTGCTGTTATTGCTTACAGTGTTCTACAAATGACAGGTCAAATTGTTGGTAGTATAGTTCAAGTCATCTATATCCTTGCCAATTTTCTTCCCTTTTACAAATTATTGAGATGGAACATTAAATTCCCCAACTGTTTTTTTAATCTTTAATTTCTTCATTGGTTAAGGTATTACAGATGTGTCCTCATCCCCCCATTAACTCCCAACCCCCCCCCCACTCATGCTCTCATCCCCCTGTTGTCTGTGTCCATTGG
>NW_005367953.1:3354287-3366671 GCF_000412655.1 Myotis brandtii
GATGAAACTAGACCACCAACTCACACCATACACAAAAATAAACTCAAAATGGATAAAAGACTTAAACGTAAGATGGGAAACCATAAAAATACTAGAGGAATCCACAGGCAGCGAAATCGCAGACATATGCCGAAGGAATTTCTTCACTGATACTGCTCCTAGGGCAATGGAAACTAAAGAGAAAATAAACAAATGGGACTTCCACAAAATAAAAAGCTTTTGCTTTATAATCTACTAGTGGCCCAGTGCATGGATTTGTACACATTGAAAGGAAATTAATTAGAAGGTGGCTGGTGGGGTGGGACTGGGTGAGATGGGCTGGACACGCCCTGGAGCCAACCTCCCAAGGTCCCTCCCAAGGCCCGCTGCACTTGGGGCAGTGCCGGCAGCTCGAAGGGTTCCTTTGGTCACTGCAGCTCAGCAGTGAACCAGATTTGGGGCTGACAGTACCCCAATAACAACATAACCCACAGTTGAAGGTGGAATAGAGCAGCCCCCCGAGGAATCGGGCTTCCTCCTCTCTGGTTCCAGGGTGTATCACTGGAGAACTGCAGCTGCCAAGTCACCATAGCTCAGCAGCTCCTGCATTGAACGTCTGCCCCCTGGTGGTCAGTGCGCGTCATACCTATCAGCTGGTCAGAAGGTCGCTTAGCCTTTTATATATATAGACTTTTTCCTGTTATTCGCCATTTCACCTATCTGTGGTGTGTTTGCATACTATACAATTTCCATTCTTATACTTTCAACTAATTTGTGTATTTGAATTTAAAGTGTCTCTTATAGATGCAGTACAGTGCATCTTAATTTTTATTCAGTCTGTCAATTTCCAATTTTTGGTTGGAGCATTTAATACATTTATATCTAATGCAATTAATGACATGTTTGAATTTATGTCTGCCATTTTGCTATTTATTTTCAATGTGCTTATGTTCTTTTTGTTTCTCTATTCTAACTGCTGCCTTTGTTTTTGGTAAATAGTGTACTATTTTAGTCTCTTACTTTTTACAGTTTCAATGTTTGTTTGTTTTTTAGTTATTTTCTAGGTGATTTTCCTAGGAATTGCAATATGTAGCTTTAGTTATAATCTCTCCAGATTAAAATAAACTTTAGTAAAATATAAAAACTTTGGTTCAGTATAGCTATATTTCTTTTCTCCTCCACAATGTTGTTATTGTAATACATATTTTATATGTCCTAAAATCAAGATTTATAGTTTTTAATGCAGTTGTCTTTTAAATCGTTATATTTATGCAGTATTTTATGTTTATCTACCTATGTAATTACATTTTATGTTGCTCTGTAGTTCTTTATGTGGATTCAAATAACCATTTCATTTTTTTTCCCAGTCTGGCAGACTTCCTTTAGTATTCCTAATAATGTAGATCTGTAAATGACACATCACCTTAGTCTTTGTTTATATGGAATCTCTCTATTTCATCTATATTTTTTAAGTGTGATTTGACTGGATATAGAACTCTTGGTTGATAGAATTTTTAAAATTATTACTTACGTTTGCTATATATCATCCTACTGGCTACCACCCTCCATTGTTTCTTCTTTTTATTTTCTTTGAAGGGAAAAGAATTTTATATTTTTAAAAATATTTATCATTGAAAGTATTACTTAGTATTAACCCCCTCAACCTCTTCCAGCCTGCTCCCGTCCCTCCTTCTCTCCACCCCCACCCCAAGGCTCTCACCACCCCGTTGTCTGTGTCTACAGGTTATGCATATATGCATACAAGTTCATTGGTTGATCTCTTCCCACCCACCATCCCCTGCCTTCCCTTTGAGGTTCAACAGTCTGTTCATGTCTCTGGTTCTTGTATGTGCCCTGACCGGGGATCAAACCCACAACCTTGCTGCATCAGTATCATTTTATTTGGTTCATTAGATTCTACGTATGCGTGAGATCATGTGATACTTAGCTTTCTCTGACTGGCTTATTTTGCTCAGCATTAATACTCTCCAGGTCCATCCATGCTGTTGCAAATGGTAAGAATTCTTTCTTTCTTTCTTTCTTTTTTTAAAAAAATATATTTTATTGATTTTTTACAGAGAGGAAGGGAGAGAGATAGAGAGTTAGAAACATCAATGAGAGAGAAACATTGATCAGCTGCCTCCTGCACACCTCCTACTGGGGATGTGCCTGCAACCAAGATACATGCTCTTGACCGGAATCGAACCTGGGACCCCTCAGTCCGAAGGCTGACGCTCTATCGACTGAGCCAAACCGGTCAGGGCTCTTTCTTTTTTTTATTTCCAGGTAGTATTCCATTGTATAAATGTACCATAGATTTTTATCCACTCATCTGCTGATGGACACTCCATTGCTTCTAATGAGATGTCAGATTTTAAGCTTATTGTGCTTCCCTTGTATGAGCTGACATGTTTTTCTCTTGTTGCCTTCAGGATTTTCTCTCTTATCTTTGGCTTTAAACAGTTTGACTATGGTTTACCTAGGTGTGATGTCTTTGTATTTATTCTACTTGGAGTTCATTAAGTTATTTGTATATGTAGTTTAAGGTTTTTAATTAAATATGAACATTGTTAGCATTATTTCTTCAAATATTTTATCTTTTCCTTTCTCCCCTCCTTTGAGGATACCATTACACATAGTTAGTATGGTTGATGATGTTCCACAGATCTATGACATTTTGCTCATTTCTCTTTATTCTATTTGCTTTCTGTTTTTTAGAATGAATAATTTATATTTATCTATTTTAAAATTATTTGGTCCTCTACTTTGACATTTCTATATTCTATTGAGTCCCTTTAGTACATTTTTATTTTAATTATTGTATCCCCAAATTTCTATTTGATTTTTTTTTAAATCTTTCTTTCTCTTTATTAATATTTTGTATTTGAGAAGTCATTTTTCCCATACTTTTAATTCTTTAAATATGATTTCTTTTTTAGTGGCTTTTACTTTCTGCCAGACCTTCTTTTGTCTCCTCTATGCATTGGGCCTCATATTCGGTCAGGGATGAGTAGATAACTAGACTTTTTGTGTGCTAGATTTACTTCTTTTAATGCAATTATGTGATAGGATCAATCAGTTGGACCAGATCTTTATTTTGCTTTTTAAAACTATTAAACATTCAGCAAATGTGACTGGGGCAATTAGATATGTACACACAAAAGATGAATTTGACCAGTAATTCACACCATACAGAAATTAATTTAAAATGGATCATGGACAAGATGTAAGAGCTAAAACTATAATACACTTAGAAGAAAACCTAGGAGTAAATCTTCTTGAACTTGGATTAAGGAATGGTATCTTAGATATGATACCAAAAGCATATGTTATAAACAATACAATTAGTAAATTGGACTTCATCAAAATTCAAAAGATTTGTGCTTTCAAAAACGACTAAGTCTATGAATAAATCCTCAACATCATTATCCAATAAGGAAATGGAATTCTAAACCACAATGATGTATCATTTCTTACTCACTAGAATGGGTTAAATAAAAAAAGACAAAAAATAAGTATTGGTGTGGGTGTGGAGAAGCTGCAACCCGTATACATTGCTGGTAGGTATGTAAAATAGGGCAGCCACTTAAGAAAGCTTACAACTGGACATGAATGTTGTCCCTTAGTCACAGCCTTGTCCTACCTGCTCTTTCTGTATCCACTTTCACCTCTTTCCATCTGAAATCAAAGTGATCTTTTTAAATGCACTTCTGATAGTAGTTTTCCCTTCAACTTTAAACGTTTCAGTGTTTCCATTGCTCTGAAGATAATGAAGAATGTCTTTGACAAGATTTTACAAGCATCTGTAGGGTTAGGGGTCTACCTGCTCCTTACCTTCAACTCTTTCTGTAGTGCTTTCTGCCCCAGCCCCCCTGCCCTTCTTCCAGTTCCTCAAAAATACTTCTTTCCACTCAGTCCTTTGCATCTGCTGTGTCCTCTAACTTACATGACTCTCGTATCTCACTGAAGTGCTTCCTTTACTGTTTTCCTATTCCAGCTCAGTCAGTCCTTCGGAAGCCCTCGCTGGATACCCTGAATGTTCACTTCACTGTGGCCTTCCCAGTCTTCTCTTCTGTCATGGTTTTGACTTTTGGGTTATTTTGTCTCTCAACCCCAAGACAGAATAAGGACCAGGTCTGTTTTTGTTCACCATTGTGTGCACAATGGTCGAAAATTAATCAATAGTTGTTACATAAATGGACTCCTTCATAGCAGTCCCACGTGTCATTTAACATGGCCCAGGCTGAACTAATAATCTCTGCCTTTATAATCTCTAAGAATAAGTGCCTCTTAGATGATTTTGGCAATTCAGAGATGTGCTAAAAAATAAGAGATTTAATTTTGACATGTAGCTCATTTTAGCCAAAACATAGCAGCAGTTTTGGAATTTATTTGCTATCAGTATAAACAAGAGGTTTTATGTGCAGTGACAGCTCTTGAATCTCCAGGCCTATAAATATGAAGGTGTTTGCACTCGTCAAATAGGCTGTTATGTTGCAATAACATATGAACCCCAGACTGTCAATGACCTAACACTAAAATGTTCATTTCTCACTCATGCTGTACATCTAATACACTTTGAGGGGACTCTGCTCCACGTAGTTACTAAGGAAGCCAGACTGACTGAAGTCTAGTGGCCGTGGCAGAAGAGAGTGAGTGAAAAAATCAAACCTGCTTTCCATGCTTTGACTTAGAAGTGACAGTCATCAATTCTGCTCGTGGCTCATTGGCTGACTACGGTCACATGAGTCCATATAACTGCTTGAAATCTGGAGAATCTAGAGCACATCAATATCACGAACAGTAAATTTCTCTGCTGCAATATTCATTCTTAAAGTATTCACTGATCCTTTAAATTGAGATGTTTCAAGTAAATATTGAGCAAAGTATAACCAAATGTATGCATGACTTGTGTGCACCTCTACTTTGTGTATTTGCATGTGTAATGGCCCAGGCTTATTCTCTGCTTATTGACTTTCCTTCCGGGGCAAGGGCCTAAAGTGTAGCTGCAACTAAGCTCCAAACTGAAGTCTCTTATGTTTTGCCTGACTGAGATTTTTCAAGGGAAATAGCAAGAGTCGTCATAATGTTTCAATTGTTTGGTGTCTTGTTACATTTCCCTGCATTTTCTTATTGAAGCATTCTTTAAAATTCTATAGATTTTCCTTATTTTTACTTTCTTGCTGTTGGATATTTAAGTGTTTTGAGATTTTACTGCTATTTTAGCCTTTGATTTTGTATGAATTTTTCTTAAATTTTATTTACTTTTTTTATTTTACAAATATTTTGCCAGGAGACTTGGTGAGTTGGGCAAAGCAAAAATTTCTGGTTATTATGCAATGGTCTGTATTGTCCTATAGCTTGTTATTATAATATGGCTTTATTACTTTAGTTGAGTGACCTTGAACATTTTCTTGACTTAGCTCTGATCTTCAGTTTTCTTTTATGTAAAATGGGTTTATAATAACTTCCTCAAGGTTTATTCTTTAAAAAAAAATAGGTGCCAGTAATCTATGTAAAATACATAACAGAAAGATTGGCACATAATAGCCACCAAATAAATGTCAATTTCCTATTATCAGGCTGCTAATGGGAGAGTGTATGATAAGGTAGAGAAGTCCTAAAGAACTAGGCTGAAATTCATGTATAATTGTATAATCATACATATAATGGCTAAAAGCAAAACGTTATTTCATGTTTCTAAACGTCATTTATTACTCTGACATTGGAAACGAGTGGCTGCCTGACCCTGCTGTCCTAGCAGTCAGTGGAGCACAGGCATGGAAAGTGTGCTCCTGTAACCAGGCTGAGGTGTTTGTTTGCATGCAGAGTTGCCACTCAGCTTGTTGATGGCCTTGTAGTTTTAGGTGCGGGGCAAAGGTAGGAATGATACCATTTGGGGGAAGGTTGAAGTTTTTCTCCTTGAATGAGCAACAAAGTGGACATTTCAGAACACCAAGACTTTATTTGCCATCCAAAATAATAATAATAACAACCAAAATGCAGCCGTTTCTACTCTAGTTTCAGCCCTGTACGTATGAGAAGTCACCTAAGTTTTATATGTGCTACCAACCATTCAGGGGTTGGAGACATGGAGAATTTTGCTTGCAACAGGTCACATACTTTCCAGGAAGAGCGTATACTGGCCTTTTTGTAACCCTCTCCTGGGACAGAATTGAATGGTAGTGGTGACAGCAGATCACTCCAATTTTCCTCATTTGGGGCAGGTTTAATGGACAAGTCTTGCTATCATTTTTGGTAATAATCTTAAATTACAAACTGTCACCTTTCCAAATAGAGATTTTTCCCTCTACTGAAAATTTGCAAGCTTTAGAGCTCCATTCACGATAATGAAAATGAAAATTCACCCTTTTAAGAAAGATGAGGAGCTTAGTGTAAGTTTGTTTAAAATAAAAGAGCAGTTACAATGTATTAATTTCACCTGAGAAATGAAGTAGCATCAGTTGTATAGGGAGGATAACGACCTTGATGGTTCAGAGTCTCCTTGGGCAACTTTCTTAATCCCTTTAAATCTCAATTTGCTCCTTTGTAAAAGAAAGACAATCTGCTATTTTAGCCTTTGATTTTGTATGAATTTTTCTTAAATTTTATTTACTTTTTTTATTTTACAAATATTTTGCCAGGAGACTTGGTGAGTTGGGCAAAGCAAAAATTTCTGGTTATTATGCAATGGTCTGTATTGTCCTATAGCTTGTTATTATAATATGGCTTTATTACTTTAGTTGAGTGACCTTGAACATTTTCTTGACTTAGCTCTGATCTTCAGTTTTCTTTTATGTAAAATGGGTTTATAATAACTTCCTCAAGGTTTATTCTTTAAAAAAAAATAGGTGCCAGTAATCTATGTAAAATACATAACAGAAAGATTGGCACATAATAGCCAAAAAATAGGTGCCAGTAATCTATGTAATATACATAACAGAAAGATTGGCACATAATAGCCACCAAATAAATGTCAATTTCCTATTACCAGGCTGCTAATCGGAGAGCGTATGATAAGGTAGAGAAGTCCTGAAGAACTGGGCTGAAATTCATGTACAATCGTATAATCCTATATATAATGGCTAAAAGCAAAACATTATTTCATGTTTCTAAACATCGTTTATTACTCTGACATTGGAAATGAGTGGCCGCCTGACCCTGCTGTCCTAGCAGTCAGTGGAGCACAGGCATGGAAAGTGTGCTCCTGCAACCAGGCTGAGGTGTTTGTTTGCATGCAGAGGTGCCACTCAGCTTGTTGATGGCCTTGCAGTTTTAGGTGCGGGGCAAAGGTAGGAATGATACCATTTGGGGGAAGGTTGAAGTTTTTCTCCTTGAATGAGCAACAAAGTGGACATTTCAGAACACCAAGACTTTATTTGCCATCCAAAATAATAATAATAACAACCAAAATGCAGCCGTTTCTACTCTAGTTTCAGCCCTGTACGTATGAGAAGTCATCTAAGTTTTATATGTTTAAAGTGCAACCCCATTCAGGGGTTGGAGACATGGAGAATTTTGCTTGCAACAGGTCACAGACTTTCAAGGAGGAGCGTATACTGGCATTTTGGTAACCTCTCCTGGGACAGAATTGAATGGTAGTGGTGACAGCAGATCACTCCAATTTTCCTCATTTGGGGCAGGTTTAATGGACAAGTCTTGCTATCATTTTTGGTAATAATCTTAAATTACAAACTGTCACCTTTCCAAATAGAGATTTTTCCCTCTACTGAAAATTTGCAAGCTTTAGAGCTCCATTCACGATAATGAAAATGAAAATCCACCCTTCTAATAAAGATGCAGATCTTAGTGTAAGTTTGTTTAAAACAAAAGAGCAGTCACAATGTATTAATTTCACCTGAGAAATGAAGTAGAGTCAGTTGTATAGTGAGGATAACGACCTTGATGGTTCAGAGACTCCTTGGGCAACTTTCTTAATCCCTTTAAATCTCAATTTGCTCCTTTGTAAAGGAAAGACAATGGTAGTACATTCTGGGATGGTAATGAGAGGAATCCCTTCTCTAGTGCCTGGTACAACAGCAGATAATCACTACATGTTAGTTAACTTGTATTGAAATAGCAGTAGTGAAGAAAATATGCCACCAATACCACCATTTGGTTTATACTAAATTTCTACAGTAGGCAATGAGTTTTTAAGTAGCTCAGAAAAATAATCTCACGTTTACAATTTGAGTTTATGAGCTTATGTAAATAAATACCTACTTAGAACTCATATTAATGTTAATCTTCAAGAGTTGACTATATATATTTGTTACCATGAAACTCATACGTGTGTGTCATCTAAGCATGGCAAGTAATGATTGTATAAAGGTTACATTACACAGTTAGTGATTTTATTAAATGATGAAACTATTTTTGGAATTCATAGCTTAACACCAATTATGCTTAATAAAATATGGTGTCATTACCACTGTTTCAAGATTGAATTCAGAGCTTATGCCTAAGCTACCCATCTCATTCTTTGGACAATGATATTAATTTTGGCTTTTGAATATTTCCATAATATTTGGAAGGAAATATTATAAATTCTGAAGAGGTTTCAGGAAGTTTCAAAAGCTGTCTTTAAAGAAGTAAAATTATTGAGAAGGCTCAAGCTGAATATTTTTGATACAGGTGCCACCTTTTGGCATATTAATTTTGGTGTGTGTAAATGTATACATTTATAAAAGGTACATTTATTACTGTATTTTAATGATGTTTTGTAGTTTATGCTCAGTTAATGTATTTTATTACAAAAGGGACACTTTCTTTCCAGACTGCTGTTATCAGGATTTTAACATATTAGTTTTTAATCCCCAGACCAGGTGTTTTTTTTTTAATGAAGAAATGAGCTTACATAATAATTTTACATCTCATATAAATTTTATCTCTGAATTTCTTGAATTTTTGAGCATTCTTTTATATATTGCATATAAGCATCCAAGTTTTTATTCCTGTTGATAAGATATAGCTATTATTATACCTTCTTCAGTGATACATCAGGAATAATCTATTAAACAAGCCATAATTTTCTCTTTCCCCCCTAAAAGATTAAATAAACTAAGAGTAATACCAATACCAAGAGACACACTTTTAAATAAATTGTATTCATCCTGCTTTTACCAGACATACAGTTTCATTAGAGGTAAACCAATGAGTTATTTACTCAGGCAAAATACTTTTCATTACTCGCTGTTACTATTGCAGAAATTTCATTCCTAGCTGTGACTATTGCAGAAATTTGAAAGTAGATAAGGCAAAAAAATATATAGGGATTTATTTTTTAACTGAGATTAAAATGAACCAAATATATATAAAATATCAAGAGCAAATTATTTAAAACCAAGCACATCCAATTAACTTAGGTATCTTATTTATCGTTATTGTTGAAAGTATTACAGGTGTCCCCCCTTTTTTCCCATTGACCCCCTGTACCCCGCACAATTTGGCATAACCTGGTATTGAACCGTCTGACGTTTAAGGGAGAGTTTCAGCGTGGGGGCTCTTGGGGCGGGAGCAGAGATCACTACGCCACCCCATTCCGGCCACGTGTGAACTGTCGTTCAGGATTACAAATCACTGAAGGCAGATAGAGTCATCTGTGCTCTGTTTGAGGAAGACATTTCCTCTCTTCTGTGTCCTATTTACAATTCCACTGGGTTCATAAAATGGTCAGATGCTACAGCGCCACGAACAAACTACAGTGCTTTTAATAGAGCCATTCATCTGCTCCTTCCGAAGGGTAGTGTTCTCTCTCCAGGGAGGGTGCTCAGATAATAAGAGGAAAATGAATGCCAGTTGAGCACCTGTAATCAAATTACTCTTAATTCCCTCAACTCTTGTCAGATATTGAGCTCCTCATATCGTTTCATAGGTGGGCATTTTACAGACCCCTATGGTGTAATACAGTTACTTTCCTTTCTCGCTTCCCTTTCTCTTTCCTGTGCTCTAGCCCCCATCTATCATCACTGGGTAAATCCTGTCAGACGGCAAGTCCCAGCCGTTCAAACAGTCAGACACTGCGCCAGCCTCGTCTGCCTGTGCACCTGTCACTTCCCGGCATTCAGCGTGTGAGGGAAGGGGGCCAAGAGAACATTTATGGAATGGATGCGGGCAATGTGCCCAGCCTGTCAACAGGCACAGTGTGGCCTTAGCCTGGGTCCCGGTAGGATGCTACAGCTCCTGAAAAGATTCGGTCTGCCCCACACCCACTCCCCAAAGAAGGACTGATCTATGTTTAAAATGCTTGCTGCTTCAAACCCAAAGCAGACCATAATTTAGTCCAGACTCTCACAGACCCAATGTGTCATGTGTAACAAAACAAGCGCGGTACAAAGCACCGAGCTCTGGAGGGTTTCAGCTGCTCCATAACTCATCCTGCTGTAAAGGCTGCAGAGGGAGTTTGAAGAACGGGGTGAAGTGTTCCATTTCATTTGTATTGTATCACTTGGGATCTGAGATGAATTCAGGATGCAGCTGCACACATGCCTGGAATGTCATTGATTTTATTGTGTTGGTTGGGACTTATATATGCTTTATGTTGTGTGCTTTTTTAAATCTCATTTTCATTAAATATAACCCAGGCACAGCACCTAGAAAGTAATGGTGGTACACAGTGACTAAGGAAAGTATAGCACTGAAGGTGTTGCAGTGTTTTTTTAAATTCTATGTCAAATAAATTTTACAATAAGAAACCATGAGTCTGGGATATGTGGGAATCTAAGAATCGTGTCATTGTATGAAAATAACGCTTAAACTGTATTCTGAAACTGTCTGAAAAATCAGATAAAACTCATTTAACAGTCATGACAAAATGAATCTTAGTCTTAAAAATGTCTACCTCATTGGTTTGTTATAAGGACAAGTTAAAGTACTCCCCATCAGAAATATGCTCATTAAGTCAGCTGTACATTGATATGCTTCCTGTTTTTTGTCCACTCTGAGCAATAGAATCTACCTATCTATCTACTTACCTACCTACCTATCTATTAGTTACTAAGGGCCAGGCACTGTACTAAGCTCTGGATAAAAATAGTAAATGAAACAGATTCCACATACCATTTCTGGTGTTTATGGTCTCAGATTTTCTAAGTATTTACAGCCAGTGAACGTGCTTATACATATAAAAAATATTACGTACATGGTTTTATTTTAACCAACAATTTATATGGACTCTAAATGTTTGTAGAATATGACCAAACCATGATAACAATGTGAATATTTCACTATACTTCCTTTTATAAAAGCATTCAAATATTAATATGAAGGTTATTCTCTCTGTGGACCTGGTGATAACCCCTTTGCAGAACATGTAAGGCAATGATATCTCTGCTATTTGCATCTTGAGTGTCCTATTGTATTCTACTGATAGGCTTCTCTGTGTCTCTAATCCAGTATTTTTTCAATATGTATAGTCATCTATCCAGTAGTCACTTCTTCCTTATTCCTTGCTGGCAGACTGATCCTTGACTTTGTTCACCATTCAAGTGCCCATGTACTTCTGGAGAAGCAGGTCTGGAGGAGAATCTAGTGAATCAATGGCTTCATTTTCCATGATAATTGATTGGCCAATGTATGATCATATGACATAATTCTGGCCAGTGAGATGTTAGAACAATCCTGGAAAGATTTTTCTCACTTATGAAAGAGACAAATGTTATCTGCATGTGATTCATGGCACTGAGCTATCCATCTGAGAACCTTGATGAGAACAAACCTGAGACAACAAGTCACAACTCTGGGGAAGGGTATAACACATAGATAGAATCTGTGTTTTTGAAGATACATTTGCAAATATATTCTATTTCACACACCTTTCTTTAAAGATATTTGAGATTTCAAAATATATTGAATGTCATGACTAAGATTGAATCAACCCAATTTTGAACCTGAAAGAAATATGTTTCTACTTTGATTATTTATTACCAGTGTCAGAACTGAGACTGCTTGCTTGCCATAAGCTTTTACTTCTTCAGGTGTGTGAAAAGTAAACAACAAGATAGAGCACTTCTAATATTATACCTGTGCTGTGTTTTGTTCCCAACTACACATGTTCCACTTTTGAGACTCTTCCAACTCCTGTCTTAGAGAATTATAATTCTAATATGTATCCAGGTGTGTTGTTTCTAGGCCTCTGGTGATGAGATGGATGTTTCAACTCTTTTGATAAGAAGGTACATCCCACTGGGAATCGAGCTAAAAATAGGACCTCCATGTTCACCTCAACACCCTCAGCTTACGTACAGCTTCCCTGAACCTGTGTAAGCTGAGAGCTTATAGCTGCCGTCTTCCCCACTATATGGGGCAGACCTAAAAAAAATGCCAAATCAGAGAGCAGTGTTACCAAGGTGGAGAGTCACAGAGTCCTGTGGATATTTTTGAGCTGATAGATTAAGCTCTCCCTAA
>NW_005367953.1:3367034-3483512 GCF_000412655.1 Myotis brandtii
GAGACTTATATAATACTACGTTAAACATAATAATTTAATTTTTTAAAAAAAGTACAGATTTTTTAAAAAGAAAGATTATTGGGTTGTATGTGTGAACCTCATCTAATCGCATGAGCCCTTACATGCTGAGAACCTTTTCTGGTTAGAGTTGGAAGACTCATGCAGCAGAAGGAGGAAGTCAGAGAGATTCCAAGAGAAGGGTTCAATCGCTAGATGTAGGGGCCCACATGAAGAACCAGAGTGGCCGCTAGGTGTTAAGGGTGGTCTCTAGCTGAAGACTAACAAAAAAACAAGGACCGCAGTCCTACAAGCACAAGGAATATTCTGCCCCAGTCTGACTCAGCCTTGAGCGATTCTCCTCCACTGCCTTCTCACTAGAGCTGGGCTGGCTGACACTAGTCAAGACAATGTAGCCTTCTGACCTCTAGAAATGTGAGATAACAAACGTGTTGCTTTAAGCTGCTCAGTTTGTGGTAACTGGTTCATGGCAGCAGTAGAAAACGAATATAGTTACTCAGTAGGATATTTGATTCATCCAAACAAAAGTGTCTTGGTGAATATAACATTGTTTTTAGATCCAAATATATTGCAACATTGGGTGGAAAAGGCATATTTTCTTTTGAGTATAAGGTAGCCACCATGGTCTTGGGGAGAAAAACAGAAATTTTGTTCTGAAATATATTTGGGTTTTTAGAAAGTTATGGTTGGTTTTTGCTTGTCACTTTATGATAGAAAAGCTGATACCTTGACAACAAAAACTGTGCCCAGGTTGACAAGAAGTGAACTTTATAGGGGGTGGAAATAGAGAGAAGAACATATTGTAAGTACTGGTTTGACAACAGAACTTGCTGCAGGGGTGACTGATCACATTAACAGGTCAGAGGCGGGTTAATCAGGAGGCCCAGGCTCACACACAATGCCCGGGCAGGTGAGAGGCCCGGGGAAAGGAAGGTCGATGAAGAGGGACCGGGCAGAACCAAAGGAGGACAAGACCTCTCAGTCTGACTAGGTGGCTTTGGAGGGAAGCTTTTAACTATAAAACTAAGGGGGGATGGGGAATAAAAATCTAGGAAATTAGATTTATAAATCTGAAGCTGAAGGAAATAAAAAAGATATTTAGAAAAAACACATGGAGAGAATTCATGTCAAGTTATATGTTAAATCTATGTTACAATTAGCAAAATAAAGTGTTGTCAACCAAGGATGCTCACCTGAAATGTTCACACTGGTGCTCAGAATGTTTACTGGAGTTCAATCAACCAGGCTAACAGGGCCCGTATGACTGTCCTCAGCTGCTCAGACTTCAGGCCCTTGCAGGAAAGAAAAAAGCATGTGCCCTGAATCCCATCATTCGCATAAGCTATCAAAGTAGTACATCAACCGATGTGCTACAAGAATTTTTTAAACATGCAATACCTGACTATTTAGTCAGAGGCACTGACCTCTTTTCCCTTAGATCAGTGGTTCTCAACCTTCCTAATGCCGCGACCCTTTAATACAGCTCCTCATGTTGTGGTGACCCCCAACCATAAAATTATTTTTGTTGCTACTTCATAACTGTAATTTTGCTACTGTTATGAATCGCAATGTAAATATCTGATATACAGGGTGTATTTTCATTGTTACAAATTGAACATAATTAAAGCATAGTGATTAATCACAAAAACAATATGTGTTTTCCCATGGTCTTAGGTGACCCCTGTGAAAGGGTCATTCAACCCCCAAAAGGGTCGTGAGCCACAGATTGAGAACCGCTGCCTTAGATTGTCAGATAAAAAAATAACAATAGCCAACACAACAATAGCCATCTTAGGTGACCCCTGTGAAAGGGTCATTCAACCCCCAAAAGGGTCGCGAACCACAGATTGAGAACCGCTGCCTTAGGTTGTCAGATAAAAAAATAACAATAGCCAATACAACAATAGCCATCCGGTGTGAATAAATCAAAATTATACTCTTTTTTTTGTCAGATCAGCAAAAAATATATTTCTTGGTGTGCCACGAAATTTTAGTAATTAGTCTATGTGTGCCACGAGATGAAGAAGGTTGAAAATCACTGATCTCGACCCAAGTCTCAGTCTTACAACAACAACATTATAAGGCATCATATTCCAAGGCTCAGAGCTCATCTTCCAGAAGCTGACCAAGGGCCAGTCCTGAAAACAGGTCACTCTTGTGAATGTGCAGGGTTTGAACCCAAGCCTGTTGAATTCATTCTTCCCTGTGCAGAATAGTTTTTATCAGAGCCCTTGGGTTATGGCCCATGGGGTTATATGAAGACAGACGGGACACTATTTATGAACCAAGTTCACATGCCGTGACTGAATCAGGAATCACTGTGACAAGAACTCTCTTCATTGGAGCCACATTCTGACAGAGGAAAATTGTTTTTTGTGCAGAGAAAGAGAAGCAGAGAGAAAGTGTGTTCTGTGGGGCCATCGCCTCTACCCAGGCTGGAGTCTGTAATCCTACTATTATCATGAACTAGGAGCTCAGTCTTTCAAATGCCACAGAAGCCTACAAAAACCTATGCAGCGGATTCAAAGGTTCCGGGAACTAGCTCATCTCTCTCTCTATGCTTTCTGTTCTTTTTCACAAAGAATATAGCATTTGTATGACACACTGAACAGGAAAGGCCACGGTTAGCCAGTAGACACCAGCCCAAGGGCTGCAGATGCCTGAGGTCCTGCAACTTAAGAGGGTCCATCAGTTGTACATCTCCAAGATACTAGCTGCTTAACAGGTTTGGGAGCAATAGCACATTCTGAGGGTTTGCCTCATATTCTTTGACATGACAACATCTGCTCATTCTATAGCAACATCTACTATATCCTTTCTTAGTCAAACCATCTTTTCTTGCTCATACACGGAAGTAGAGGTATGAATTTGATGATTTTCCTCCCTCTATTGGAAGACAGTATTTTTCTGTCTCTGTGCTGATTAAAGTAGTAGATTTTGCTAGGGGAGTTTGTGCAGGGTCATGAAGGGGTAACTTGCTTATTTTTGTGCCTGGTTCCAGGGTCTGGCTTTAGTCCTGGGTGACAGCAATGAAAGAACCTATGTCTATCTTCAAGGAGTTCGTATTCCATGGGGGTGGGGAATAGGCAGAAGACAGACAGTTAAAGTTTAATGAATGGCACTCTAGTGGCAGGCACAAAACCATTGGATGGGAGAAAAGACATCTTGACATTTGCCTTGTCTAAAATAATTATGTTGCATACGTTTAACAAGTTACTTTGGGTTCTCTTTCTAGTCATGGACTTTAGGGTCTGGAAAGCTTAACAAAGATAAGGCTGAGGCACCTTTGAAGATGCCTACTGCCTGTGGGCAGTGAAGAGCTTGCCCCCTGAAGTATAGCAGCCCAGGACCCTACCCAGTTAGGAGGGACAGGACTGTGACTATGACTCACGTGCCTCAGCCAACACCGCCTCACCACAGCTTCACAAGATCTAGTCTCACATTTAACCTCCTTTAAGCCCAACATGTGTTGAGCAACTCAGCGTGTGAAAACTAGAGGGAGAACTTTAGGAATATTATCTCTGGGTTGACATGGATTTCTCAATCACAAGCATATGTGTAATAATGCACCTTTGAAAATGTCTCTAAGTTAATTTAATTGAGCTCTTCAGGTCATTTCAGCTGGTGGTGGGAAACAGAATTCTGTCAATTCAGGGTAAGCTTAAACTCAAACTCATGTAAACATGCACTTTAAACTCAGTCAGTTCAGAATTTTCAAAAGCTTTCAGGGCTCCTGTTCAGCAGCATTCTAATTCCCTATCCCTTCATGGTGGCCTCTTAGTTCAGAGGAGAAAAATAAAGGGACTGTATCATGGTCCCCATGGGAGGGACCGCTCCTAGTCACCCTCTGAATCCTGGACATCCTTAAGATTAACTCATCTCGTTCAGTCATCGTTTTTGTGCTGTAATCCCCACTACTCACATCTGAGGTGCGCACATTCTGCATCCTCCTGACTAATACCACCAAATACTATCCTATTAAAGAGCAGTACAAACTCATACATTAAGTTGCCATTGTGACTTGACCCTTTGTCTTCTGAGATCCCCTCTCATCCCTTTGTAAGTTCTAGGCATCTTGAGTCGCATCCCCCATGAGAACTGAAATATTCATTCTTGACTACATATCGGATGTTTCAGTACCCCCTCCTTTCCATATCCAGCAGCTATAGGTCGGTTGTCCAGGAATCTCTTGATCCTTCCTTTTAACTAGGGAAAGAATACTAGTAGAAAGCATTTTGAGTGAAGACTGTCGTTAGGATGTTCTGGGAACACAGGCTAGACTACACCGAATAGCTCCTGAATTCTGAGGGAGAGCACTCTCGCCTTACCTTATCTGTGCTCTTCTATTAGAAACTTATTTTTCTCCCATTCAGGAGAAGCTCATTGCATTGAAGCTCAACAAATTGCTTAGGGCATAAGCGCGAACTACTGTGATTGCCGTTAGGGAGTTAATAGAATGTTGGAGAATTAATAACATGGTGACAGTATGATGATTGTGCGCTAATCTCACTGCAGGTTATAATTACACATTGAGCATATATATGTAACAACCAAACTAAAAGGAACCATGCATTTAAAGGAATTATTCTGCAGCACAAGTGTACATAGGTTTAAGCTAAATTATGAGCAATATACACCTAGGTCTTTTAGTGACTGCTCTGGCTGCTATGTTGCTTTGCTGCTGGTACAGGGTGCTGGACAGACAGAGGGGATCTGCTTCCTAAGGTGTTTTTCTTCCCCTCGATCAAGCGTTTGCAACCTTGTTTTATAAAAGGCCAGACAGTAAACACGTGAAGCTTTGTGAGTCATGCTGTCTCTGTCACAATAAATCAGCTCTGCCTTTGGAGCATAAAAGCAGCCAAAGCATGACCGCATTCCAATAAAACTTTATTTACAAAACTAAGGGGCTGGCTGGCTTGGTCTGAATTGCCATCATTTGCAGATCCCTCCCTAGATTTGAAAGCAATCCTTTCCCAATTTTTGTCCTGCTTGGGCAAAATGATTAGGAAAAGTGTGTTTGGGAAACATATACTCATTAACTACACCTTTCAATGCTCAAGGCCAGGCTGCATCTCTCTTGTTCCATTGTATAACTCACACCCTGGCATAATGTTCAGTACATAGGAGGCATTTAAGTTCTTTTTTAAAAAACGGTAAACTTTTTTCTCCTATTCTGTACAAATGAGGACACATTTCTTACCTCTTCTTGGCAAGTGTCTGTGGTCAAGGGCAAACCTGAGACATGGACTACTTCTCAGTGGGGAGGTAACAGACACTAGTATTGACAGCAAGAACATTCTCTAGGCAACAGATCAGATTCTAAACATGACACTTTCAAATGCTGGGCTTGGGTCTTTTCCAAGGTTGACAGTTTTCAAATATGTGTTCTTTATATATAACTTAAAATATTGAACACCTAATAATTGTTCTGAATAGTATTGTTTCATGCCAGTTGTATTTCGCCATTTTTCTTTTGAGAGGGTCTAAATCAGTGGTTCTCAACCTTCTGGCCCTTTAAATACAGTTCCTCATGTTGTGATCCAACCATAAAATTATTTTCATTGCTACTTCATAACTGTAATGTTGCTACTGTTATGAATCATAATGTAAATATCTGATATGCAGGATGGTCTTAGGCAACCCCTGTGAAAGGGTCGTTCAACCGCCAAAGGGGTCGCGACCCACAGGTTGAGAACCACTGGTCTAAATGATGTCCACTGTGGTTTCATTAACCCTAAAGCATGGAGTTGCAGCTTCCTCCAAATTATCTTTCCCCGCCTTCGTTTGCTCTAATTACCAATGCTCTTATTAGCACATTAGAGGGCATGTAAAAGTACATTCTGGCACATGTATCCATCCCAAACATATATCTACTTGTAGGTGAAATTGCAAACAATTGATTTTGTTGTTTTAGTTAGTTACCAGCAGGGCTACAAGTTTTAATGGACTGCAAGATATTTAAATGCCAGCGTTTTATTCAGGGGAGATACTGACACTTTCTACTCGAGGCAAGATGAAAAGTCCCTTGTTTTCTTCATTGTGATCCAAATTAAAGCAAAGTTTAATTAAAGTTTCATTAAAGAAAGATCTTTTACGGTCCCTGGAAACATCTTTTTCTTTGAGCCAAATATGTTTGAGAATGATAGGCTTTCATCTCGAGTTTTTAATGTTTTGCTGAGGGAAGAAAGGGAATAGATCCACCATTAATGAGGTGTGATGTGGCTCAGCCAAGAGTACAAAGCACCAGGTGTTCCATCAGTTCTCATCCGGATGAAATATACTGTGGTGAAACACCTCTAAGCTTTCCTGACTGACAGTCTCTTAGCATGTTGCCACCTGAGTGACCTCTGATAGGGTGCTACTCTATCAGGCTTCCCATTGCATCCTCACAACTTTAACTATTGCTCTTCCACATAAATCTTTTTGATGCCAAATCTTTCCACCTTCTCTTCAGCTCCTGCACTGTCCACCCACACCTCCCTCCTTTATCTTCTGCAAATAAGCGCACCATCCTATTGTTACTCTCCTTTGAAAGATCCTATAACTCTTCATCTCATTTTCAGTGTTTGACACATGCATTAATTTATTTTCCTATTTGGCCTCTGGCATTATTGCTTGCAAATGAATCTCAGCATTTTTACCTGTAATTTCGCTGGGGTTATGTGAAAGGGGTCCACAGTGGGGAATAAGAGTACAAATAAAATTTACACATTTCCCTAGTTCATGTTTCCCTGGGAAACAGACTCTGAGACAAAACAGGCATGCGGGAAGATTACTGCAGAGTGCTCTGGGGAACAGTGTCTTTGAGAGAATAAAGGAGCCAAGATTGAGAGGGAGAAGTTAATCTGCAGGACAACTGCAGCTGAGACTAGAGAATCCACAGAGAGGTCAGGCACTGAGCTCACTTAACCAGTCATCAAATGCGGGAGGAGGGCATTCCTTTGGACAAAGCAGTTCTCTTTGGGGAAGAGCAATTACTAGGACTCTCCCCCTTACTTGAGGACAACACTAACCTCTGGATTTGTCCCCCAACTTTCTCTTGGCCAATAGGTTTATAACTTGAATTAAATCACTGCATCATCCAGTGAGGGTATCATAAGTTCAATAAGGATATAAGGGACAATACCCAAAAGGAGCTATAAGAGCTACCCAGCATGGCTTGGAAAGGACTAAATTCTGGGAGGTTTGGTTAAGGAGAGCAGATAGTAAGATTGCACAGGGGAGAGTTTATTTGGGAGCACTCACTTGAGATACACATGATTTAATAGCCTGGGAAAGACCTTAGGAGATGGGTGAACTCATGACTAGGATGGTTCCTAAAAGCATGGAGAAATGATGGCCCACACTAAGTGCCATTGAAATGCTCGAATTGTCTTGACAGATGGTGGAGAAAGGAATTGACAGAATCAAGAAGGTGGGCATCCTAGAGTAGGTGTGGTATGTATATCTCCCACCAGGTGATTACATCCCATGGAATGGCCATAGGCATGCACTTGTGAGAGGAGCACAAAAATCAGTAAAACGCTCTCTTCTGGTGGCCAAGGTTGATGATGGAAAAGATGTTACATAACAGGTAAGACCCTGGAACAATAAAGGCCACATGACAATGCTTACATGCAGAAAGGCACATAGATACAATGATCATAATCAATTGCAGTGTTGAAGTGACAGACAAGGGACTTGACTTGTGGAGAATAATGGAGATGCAATAAAGCATCCCTAAGGGCAAAATATATGTTAAGTCAACATGGGTACCACCCAGCTTGAACCAATAGAGGAAAGTAAAGATGGATGGCCCAGCACTGAGAGCTCTTAACCCAATAAAGAATTGTGATCTATTGTCCAGCCTCTGCATCAAGCCAGTTTTCAGACAGGGGGCCTGAGAAAGGATGCTCTAACACAGGGGTCCTCAAACTACGGCTCTCGGGCCACATGCAAATACAAATATTGTATTTGTTCCCGTTTTGTTTTTTTACTTCAAAATAAGATATGTGCAGTGTGCATAGGAATTTTTTCATAGTTTTTTTTTTAAACTATAGTCCAGCCCTCCAATGGTCTGAGGGACAGTGAACTGGCCCCCTGTTTAAAAAGTTTGAGAACCTCTGCTCTAACACTACAGCAAGTATATACTGTGGTGATACCTTCAATTTTTTCCTGATTTACTCAGGTGATTGTGCAATGAGGAAAGAAAAATTTCCCAGACATTTCTAGGAGTATTGGGCTTAGTCTCCAGGTTGACATTAATATACTAAGAAGCAGAATATACTAAGAAGCTATTACACTGGAGGCATTTAGGGGCCAATAATAAAAGGAGTCTGGACTAACATCTGCCCAACAGTGGGTCCACTGGGTCAGTTGACCCATCCTGTGGTCATTTTTCTGGTCCTTGAATTGAGATGAGCATATGTAACAGTTGGCATAACCCTCAGATTGAGTCGCTTACCTGAGATATATGAGTTTTCATATGGAGAAGTCCCTATCAAATTAGTACATCAAAAAATGAGCATTCCAGAGTGGAAGAGTGGATGAAAATAGTGCTACCCTTTTAAGGATCTAATGCATTGCTGTCAGAACTTTCTGTAATGATGGAAATGGTTATTGAGCACTTGAAATATGGCTAGTGTGACTGAGGAAATTAATGTGTAATTTTATTTAATGTTGACTTATTTAAATTTCAATATAAATAGCTGTATGTACCTAGTAGGTACCTTATTGGGTAATAGATCTAATGAATATAGGGTAGAGGTCCCCATCTTGTACCTATTTAATTCACTGGTTTCGACCCTGCAGAAACCTGTTGAATCCCAAAAGGCAAAAGTAGGCTACTGAAAACTAAACCATGTAGTGCCCTTAACTGCAGCTGCTGTTCCATATGGTTATTTTCCTAGAGCCATTTAACATGGCCTCAGGTCTGAAGTCTGAAGAAATTAACTTGGTGAATGCTTTTATCTATTCCAATCAGAAAGTGAGGTCACATTTTGTATTCACATGGACGAGGCAACAGTGTGCCATTATAGATTTGCTCCAGTGCTGTGTTAACTCTCCTGCCTTCTGCCATAATGTAACCCAAAGAGATCGGGCCACCTGGATAACCTGCAGAACACACTGCTACACTCTATTGATGACAAACATGACAAGTCTGCTTCCAGTGAGTCTCTCCTGAGAGTTGCTATCAGAGAATCTGAAAACATCATTGAGCCTATGGAACTTGCCACATAATCGTTCTGTTGTCTTTTTAATAATAAGTATTTGCATGAACACCAAATTTGGCCTAAGACTTGCTTTCCTTGCATTTCTTCACCTGGCATCAAGGTGCTGGGGGAGCTTACCTATCTCTTGCTACTGAAGAATTTACTATCTGCCAAAATGCAAACAAATGGCTTTGGTCTGTACTCAACAGGTTATTTATATTTAGGTTGGTCAGGTCAGGTGTTAATTTTTTAGTGAGAAATTATACGTTCATTTCTGGAATATTTTTCCTAAAAACCAAGACTGGCATAGAATCAGAGCACTCTCTTCTTTGAATATGGTAAAATTTGTACAACCTAGTTTGTTTTTTTTACCCTCATCCCAGGGTATGTTTATTGATTTTTAGAGAGAGAGAAACATCGATGTGAGAGAGAAACATCCGTCAGGTGCTTCCCATACATGCTCTGACTGAGGATCGAACCCACAGCCGAGGTGAGTGCTCTGACTGGGAATTAAATCCACAGCCTTTTGGTGTATGGGATGATGTTCCAACTAACTGAGCCACCTAAGTCAAGGCCAGTGTTTTTTTTTGTTTGTTTGTTTTTTTTGGAGGGGGTTACCCATCAGTCATCAGAACATTTTTTGTTAAGATAATTTATGAATTTTTATATGCTATAAATATTATATTCTGTTTAACATTAAGTGATTCCATAATCATATTTTCTAATATGGACTAAATCTTACCTTCCAACGTAGTTCCAGATCTTGCCTTAGTTAGTATTATTCTTGGAAGTTTCTTTAGGTGACAAATCTCATCTACTTTGTGAAATTTTGAGATCCCAACCAATGGCGTCTATGTGAATATCAGCATTTTGTATATTCCTAATTTTTATTAACTGGGTCAGTAGTGATTCCATTTGCTAGTCCACAATTTATGTGTTAAAAATGGTATTTTGTTGAACTGCAAGGTAAGGTTACTTTTGCAAGCTTCATCTGCATTCCATCTGTGTAAACCATCAGCATTGTCTCTTGGTTTTGTAATACTTAAAACTTTGTAATTTTAGCAACTGTGGATACTAACCAATTTCTCTCTATAAAATGGCTTTGTGAAACCCGTTGTTATGCAGGCATCCTGTGACTAAGGTCCTGTTGCACAGTGGAGGTGGAGCTGGACAGCGGCTGAAGCTTGAGCAGAGGCAGCTGGTTGCTACAGCTGTGGGTCACAGCAACTAGATTAGACCACATGTTCATTCTGTAGACACTGTTGAAATCTCTCACTGATGGAAGGCCCATCGACTTTGAACAAAATGTATCCAAGTGCCTCTTCAATAAGCATGCTAGAGAGGTGAACAAAAACCCAGCACCCAACATTTCTGTGCTTATAAAAAGTGGAGTTGTAACTGAAGTTTAAATTGGAAGGTTAAAGCTTGGACACCAATATACTGGTTATATCAGACAGGGCTACAATCTCTTTTTCTTTTTTTTTAACAGAAGGTTCAGGCTACTCAGTCTCTGTGTGGAAAAGAATGAGATTATTCAGCCAGAATGAAATGTTACTGCTGTGTAGTTTCAATAAAAGTTGTCTGGAGGTCCCCAAATCAAATATTGTTTTTTCAAAGGTGCAGCAATGTCTCTTCCCAATACACAAATTCCGAAGTTTTATTTTCATGGCCACGTTAATAGACGTGTGCTTGAAAAAGACTCCTGTAAAGAGGAATTTTATGTAGCAGGCCCAATTTTACTAACTCTTTCTAATACATATAAAGTTAGAGATGCTTTTTTAAATGCATCATAGTCTTCTAGAATTGTGGGGTTAAAAGTGAAGGATCGGGCAGGAAAAAGTATTGTCTTTCATTCTTTAACTGTTGTATCTCTCCCTTCTCCCTGGCATCACGTCATCTTCATTGCTTCTATTTTGCTAACTCCGTTAAGGAGAGGGGAAAATAAGAACCAAGAGAGGTTAGAAAGAGTGTTGGGATGGATAGAGAAGCTTAGGTTGGGAAATGTCAAAGGAAACAAACATCTTTCTACACTTCTCTTTCCCTGTGCTATTATTGTCATAGTTTAATATTCAACGTACATGCTTATGATTCTCAAGTCTATATCTTAGCCATGCTATGGCTAATAACTGGTACCTCTTCACAATCTCAATTTCAGGTATCCACTCCAAGATGAGTACCTCCAATCTTTCCAGTTCTCATTCTCTCTCTTTGTAGTCCAATTCTTAACAATCCTTCTACCTCACCAGTCTCAACAATCCATTATCCTACCATCTTTCAATGTCTCATGCCTGTCTCATTTTCTCTTTCCTACTTAGTTAACTTAAATTTTACAATCATTTTAATGATTTCCTTGCAAGCATCCACAATTGTATCTCCTGTCTATTGTTTTATCATGATCTCTTAACAAACACCAATCCTAAATAAACAGCACCTGTACACCTGAACATGACTGGAGAATAATACTAACTGTTGCCTGGTTTTACTTTAAATTCATGATCATTAACTCAAAACTTGACCCTTAATAATGCCCAGCAATCTTATTATATTTCCACAGTATATTTACTCCTTTAGACAAATAATTCTTATAATTTCCTTTCACTTCAAATCTCTAACAATTCCTATTGTATTCTTTCTCACAGTTGAGAATCTCATTTCCTGTACCATTAAGAAAATAAAAGCAATTGAATAAACTTCCATAAATTCCATCTGCTCATTTACCACTTTCCTACCAGAATCTGCACCTGTGTATTCTTTCTTTCCTTATACTATGTGCTATGAATAGCCTTGCTCTTATCAATGCCAAACACTCTACCTGAGTTCAAATTCCCTTTTCTCCTCTCCCCTCCTTTCCCTTCCCCTCCCTGCTCCACCTCCCCTTCTCTCTCCTCCTCTTTTTTCTTCTCCTCTTTCTTTTTCTCCCTCTCTTCTTCCCTCCTTCCCTCTCTCCTCCCATCATTTCTATCAACATATATAAAAGCTATTATTTCTCTCATATTTAAAATCTTATTTTCTTGACCCAACTGGAACAAGGAGAGGTCAATTGAGGGTGGACGCCATGCCTCCCCCCCCACCCCCTGCCACCAACGCTTTACCTTTTATTCCATATCTCTGCTTCTGTTTACAAAAATTTAAACATTAAGAAAACTCATTGCAATAGTTTCTATGCTGACACTATCCAATTCTTCTTCTCCATTTATTTCTTAAATTCAGTCCAATCTGGCTTTTATCACATTGGTTGAAAAGAAATGCTCTTGTCAAGGTCATTCTTTGACCTCAAGTAGGTGAATTCACTCCTCACCATACCGACCAATAGTAACATTTGACTGAGTCTGTCACATGACAGTCTTTCTTTTGGCTTCCAGGTAACACACGATCTTGGATTCCCCTCCCCCACCCCACTAACGCTTTCTTCCTGACATCATTTTAAACTTTTTGTAAACAGATACCTGTTTATAATTAGATTTTTTCTTAAATACTATGATTCTCTCTGTACACAGTCTGATGAATTACTCTGTTCCTTCAGTGTTATATTTGGGTTTGTCCATATTGATATGTTTTAATTATTTTAAGGTATACCCCTTGATGAGTCAGCAGTTTATTCACTCATTCCTTCATTAATAAACAATTGTGTTCTAATTTTTTTCTTAGAATAAGTGCTAGAATGTTTCTCCTTACACATGATTCATTGTGTATTTGTTGCATTTTCCATATAGAATACATGTAGAAGTGGGATTTCTGTGCACTATGGTTTGGACCACTTTGATTCAATAGGTATTGTCAAATTTCTCTTAGAAAATGTGTCGCATCAATGTGTTGCCAATTGCATCAATATGAAATGGTGTTTCCTTGTTTTAATTTGTACTGAGAATCAGGGAGGATGAGCAACTCTTCATATGATTACTGGCATTTTCAGGTTTCTTCTATAAATTACTATTTTATTAATTCCTGCTAGATGTGTTAGATTCTTTATATTGACTTGTAGGATTTGTTTAGATATTTTAAATACTAGCTCTAAGTCAATTAGATTGCAAATAACTTTTTCTAGTCTATGACTTGTCTTTAACCTTAGTTCATAGTGTCTTTTGTCATGAATTATTTTTTGTTTGTTTTTGTTAATCCTCTCCTGAGGATATTTTTTCCATTGATTTTTAGGGAGAGTGGAAGAGAGAGGGAAAGACAGAGGGAAACATCAATGTGAGAGAAACACATCGATTGGTTGCCTCCTGCACGAGCCCTGACTAGGCCTGGGTGAGAAAGGAGCCTCAACCAAGGTATGTGCCCTTGACCAGAATTAAACCTGGGACCCTTTGGTTCTCAGGCCAATGCTCTATCCACTGAGCAAACTGGCTACAGCTGTCATGAATTTTTTAATTTTAAATGTCAAATAATCTTTTCTATGGGTTTGTACTTTATATGTCTTGTTTAAGAAATGGTTTCTTTACTGAAATAATAAATGTATTTTACTCTAAAAGTGTTATTTGTTAACATTAGGCTTTTAAATCATCTGAGATTTGTTTGTATGTGTGTATGTGTTTGCAGAGCGAGATATGACTGTGACTTCATATTATTCTAACATCACTTACTAAATTGTCTATTCTTTCCAAAGTGATTTGTGATGTCACTTCCTTCATATATCACCTTTTGCTATATGACATATGTTGTCTATTTCTTGGCTTTTAATCAATTTCTATCTCAGTTCTCCAGACTAGACTGATTTTCCTGGTGTGGTGTTATGATTTTAATTATGAGGCAGTGGTACTCCATCCTTTTTCTTTGTGAAAATTATCTTTGCCGATCCATTTACTCTTTGATTCATTCAGATTTGGCTTTAATGCCTTCCAGTTTATTAAATACATTTTTGTAATAATCATCAAGAAACCCTAAATAGATAATGTGGCTGCTTTTTAGATTTTCTTAATTGAACCCCTAGGCAACATTGAACACAAGTGGACTCCTCTCTTCTTTTAAAAATCTCTTGGCAGGTATTCAAGGCCCTCTGCCATCTGAGTCCAAGCTTCTGGTCTGCCTCCTCTCCTGCATTCTCTGGCACCCCACCGACTCTCTAGCCCTGACATTGCCTTGACCATTCACTTTTGTTAATTTGTTCCTTTGAGATTTTTTTTTCTATCTGAAACAGAGATCCCCATTCAACCTAGTGAAAACATATACACTTTCAAAATGGCCACAGTGAAACCTTTCCAAAAAGTCTTCAAAATGAATTTTAAAATTAGAAATATATATATCTCAAAGCCAGTCACAAAAGCATAATTTTTTTCCCTTGAAAGGTTGTTAGCAACTTGAGAGCAAGAACTACATGTTTTGCGTTGGTTGCTTAACATAGTGCATGGTGTATAGGAAGCAATGCTTCATTTATTCATTCACACAACAAATGCTTACTTAAATCTTCTACATACTGAATATTTTTTTATGCTCTTAGATCTCCCAAAAGTCCTGGTTCAAAATTAGTAGAGAAGCTGAATTATATAATCTATACCACAGGCTAAATGTATACGTAATTTTCCTATCTTATTTTTATATGAAGAGTGGTAACTTTCCTTATAAAGCAATTACCATTGAAAAATTCTATGAGCTTTTTCTCCTAGCAGTAATTATGAAATTAAATTTAGGAAAATTCAGCATTAAAGGAATTCAGATAAAACCAAGAGTTAATACAGGGAACTTGTAAGTGCGGTGAGAAAACTCAGTTAACTGTAAACTGACTTCCTATGATAAGTACACGATAAGTACACGTATATTTTAAATCTGCTTTTTTTTTCCTTTAAAGTGACTACTTTTATGATTCTCTAATCAGCCTAATAATTTCAAATGAAAAATATAAAAAACCAAAGTCATCAGGCATGCAATTATATTGTAAGCTCAAAAAGGAATGCTTTGAACAATGATAGGACTATTGCCTAAACATGAGTGTGTATTACTTTATTTTTCTTAAACTTAATTTGAAACTACCTTCAGGAAAAATTAAAAAAATAAAACTGCACGTTATGAAAAGATTTTTCTGTTTGTTTATGCCAACTAACAATTGTTGGTCCAGCAGTGTCTGAAAATTCCTTTATCTCTTCCATTCAGTAATTGCTGGACCAGGAAAGACCTTCATCCAGGTCATGTTATTGCTTAATTAATTTAGCATTAAAGCATGACAGGGTATGTTTTAGTGTCTATTAATGCACGCCTTGGGTGCCTTCAGCTGCTTGAGGCATGTATTAATAGCCCAGTAAAGCATGCCCTAGAGTCACCTAGTGTCATTAGAAAATGGTTATTTAATTTGGAATTTTATTTTTAAACTTTATTTTTCAATGAATTTTATACTCTATATTCTCCCATAGTATAAAACAGTCCTTTTAGTTAGAGTTTTCTAACTAATTTTCTATACAAGGTATGTGTGTGTAGGGGGTGGGATTTAGCTTCCATGTTGTGAATATGTTGCATATTTATAAACTTACTGCATAAATACAAACAGAAAAATAAAGGAGGGTTTTGTCCACTACATGTATTTTAGTACAGAAGTAAATTTCCATTCATTAGAGTTGAGTTCTCTATCACTAATAAATAACATTTCATTGTCTCTGTTACTCCTCACCTTGATGATATAAATATAAATGATCAATTAGCTAACTTTTTTCCTTCTCTCTAAAATGCTACTTTTGATTGAATAGATATGGTATAACCTAAATAACAGAATGAAATTATATGACAGAGTATGGATAACCCAAAATATCCCAAGCCCTCATATGCCACGGATGATCCCTTATCAGAAGAAGCAGCAATTCCTGGCCCTCCATCCCTGCCTCCACTTAGCTCAGTCCCGATAGTACCTGAAGCCTACCTGGGGTCATTACCTTTGAAGAGGAAACCAATGCAGGGTGTGGCCAAAGCAGGTGTACAGTTGTGAGTCCGCAAAACATGGAGTTTATTGTATTATTATTAATTATTATCTTCCACACAAACAACTGTAAACCTACTTTTGCCCCACCCTGCACTTATCAGGCCCACCTCCATCAGTCCTCAGCACCTCCAGACCTGAATCAGAAGTCAGATCACATGCAATGCTCCACACGGATTGTAGTTGCAATGCCAATTACAGCCTTAACCCTGGGAGAAGATAGCTCACACATCAGAACAATTGTGAGATTTCTCTTTTGCATATGAACAAACATTTGGAAAATGTTTGTGAGAAGTGATGCTGAGGGGTTCAGATGAGGGGAGAAGGAACATGATTTCCATCAGTCTGAAGTTTCTTGAAAGTACACCTAGATTGTGGAAACAGTGTCCTGGTTTGAGTGTTGAAAATCATTTGCTCAAAAGATGCCTGAGTGAGGGTTTTCATTTAACTCCCTGGTGGACCTATATAGAGGATGTGCCGTCTTGGGCAATGGTAATGATCAGTGGGTTTAATTAGGTGCTGTCTCCCATCGCAGATATTATTGAATATGCAGTATGTGCAACCCGGCTCAGGCCCTGCTAACGGTTATGCAGCGATTGTGCTGGCAAATGCTTCCCCCCTTTCTTTGTATCAATAAGCAAAGAACTTCAGAAGCCTTTTTCTTTTCCCTGATGGATTGCTAGTTACCCTCATCAACTTGCACCAAGGCTTCAACAGATAGACTGGTATGTTTATAGCACCTAGAGAGTAGTGAGTATTCTAGAAACCGTAAAAGATGACATGACTGCCAGAGATTAGAAATAAATTCTGTTACAATACAGAGTTCTGAGACCTCAGTGATTTTTTTCTAGACTCTATTCATCTGAAACATGTCAAAACAGCCTCTTTAACGTGAAAGTTAGCTATTATATTTTACACCTCTCACCTTCAAAATAAACAAAAGAATGTTTGGTAGACCTCTTTGATGTTTGGGAACAACTTATACTTGATAGATGAACAGAGTTTGAAAAAGGCCTCCTGTTGGTCAGGGCGGCAAGGCAAGCAACAAGATCAATGTCTCGTCTAACCAGTGGACTGGATGGTGTAGGAGTGTTAGCAGGTTAGAGAGCTGTCTGAACCGGTGGAAAGTCATGACAGGAGAATTACAGGGGAGACCCGAGGATTTTGGAGCAAAGCCATGCCTCTTCACCTAATAACTCCTTTTCCTCTTGAGAAACAGCTCCTGGTTTTACCCTGGACACATATATAGACTAGAAGCCTGATCATCAGAAAACAGGTGACTACGTAACACGAGGTGTCCGTTTAGAACTTCCCAGAAAGCTGTAAAGTCAGAAGGCTGGAAACACTTCATTATTATTTATAGGTGATATATAGAGACCCAGCTTGAAAACACAAATACGTAATGTGAGCACTCCTATGGTTATTCATGTAGCAAGCAAGACCCAGTCAATACACAATCACTATATTGTGTTAGCGATCATCAGACAGGTGACCATGTAACACGAGGTGTCCGTTTAGAACTTCCCAGAAAGCTGTAAAGTCAGAAGGCTGGAAACACTTCATTATTATTTATAGGTGATATATAGAGACCCAGCTTGAAAACACAAATACGTAATGTGAGCACTCCTACTGGGCACACTTCTCTCATATTGTCATTTCTGCTCCAATCAACATCAGTGGCTTCATGGGTCCTTTCCATGGCCTGAAGGAGATGTCATTTAAACCTAGTTAACAGATAACGTTGCTCTATATTGCTCTATATGCTGACATCAGCCAGAGAAAGGGAGGTTATTGTGACATTTGTAGCTATGGAGGTCTGAAGTCTGCAGAACACTGGAAAGGGTCACCTTCCCCCTGGTCACAATTCCAAATGGTTTATCTCATTGTCTACTTTGTTTGGTAAAGAGATGTCTGAAGACATATATCTTCACTGATACAGAAGCCACAGCAATTGTGTGATTGTGGAAGGAATAAAATTTGGGGCAAAAGGCATGATGATGCTTTGTGACAATGAAGATTGGGTAAGAGTTACCTGGAAGACCTTCTCAGAGTTTTAAAATGTGTGTTTTCCAAGTGAATGGTCATGATGAAGCTCTGTTGTGGAAGAGACTTCAATACTCAGGTGGATAATATGAGCTACTCTATGGACATCAGTCAGCCTCCTTCCCTGACAAGCAACCCACCTGAACACTTTGAAGTGGTCAAGAACAACGTGGCCATGGTATGAGGAGTCAGATTTTGAACTTACCAATAGATATTTACTTTCACTAAGGCTAACCTTCACTTATCGGGAACCAGTTTCCTAGCAACAGTGACCAACACTGAGACTGGATACGGTCCCATACCTTATGTGAGTAAGCCAGACATATAATAATAATTCTGATTTATCCTCCTTCTGAAATAGACAACTATCTGTATTTAAATTCCCTTTCCTTATCTACCACACTTCTGCCAAGGACCGCCCCCCCCCCTTCAGACTTATTAAGTGGCTCTCTCATCAGCATATACAAAAAATAGGACCTTATGAAAAGATGATAGGTCTATGGAAGCTTCATATCTGTAATTGCTGGAGGACCTGGTTAGGTTGGCATCTGTCCTATAGAATCTGCTATAAAACAAACCAGTGGTTAATATTTTGTGACCCTTCTCTGGCCAAAAAACATGGGTCTGGGCAACAAGGGGACAGAGTGAAAGTGGCTTCTTCACGCTTGCTGTCAATGATGCGCTTCCCAAGTTTTTGCTCCACATGACCTTTCCTTTAGACTCTATTGATTTAAAGGTATTAGAACTCACTGTGTGAATGTTTCTACCAGGAGACACAATGGTTCCATTGAACTAGAAGCTGAGACTTCTCCTTGGCCATTATAAGTACCTACTGCCACTGAATAAATCAGAAAAAAGAGGCGTCTTATGCTTACTAGGGTTATTTTCCCTAGTTATCAAGAGAAACTGGATTGCTGCTAAGCAATGCTAACAGAGAGGAACATTCCCTTTGGACAAGGACTGCCTCTTCTGTAGAAGATTACATAGTATCCATACCGGCAGATTCTCTATGAGTGAAATTTTGAGTAACCACACTGGGCAAAGAACCCTGGATCCACCCGCGTGCTACTGAAGGAAGGCGAATGGAGAATAGAATGAATAGCGCAGAAGGAACTTACTAATGACAGCAATACTAGTAACTACATAATAATTTCAGAAACAAAGATTGTTTTCTGGAAGGCTGTGATTTTACCCCCACCTCCTTCTCTTGTTTCCCTGCTATCTTGTGTAGGGTGTATTAGAGATGATTAATATCGCAGCTTAGCTCTCAGGTTCGCGTGATAGACCTAGAGGAAGAATGGACGCATTAGCTGATGAAAATTTTGATTGTTCCTCTTCAGGGGAGGAAGAGCATATTAGTGTTAAACAGTAGCATGTTGTTGTTATTGGGATTTTTAAGATTAGAAAAGAGAATTTATTAATGTTGACAAAGCCACAGCATGGTTGACATTTGTCATGTTTCCTGGTTGCCCAGACCATTGGACTTCCCTTCATATTTTGCCAAAGTCCCTGGCCTCTATGTATCATCTCCCCTAATCTGAACCTGAGAACTGTATTTCCTAGCTTCCTCAGGCACTGTGACCAAAGCCCTATCAGCCTCATATTAACTACTAATTAGCTATTATTAACTATTAACTGTTAAATGAACTATTTTTTTAACACTTAATAGTTAACATATTGTACTGGAAATTTCTAGCATGCCTCAGTTTTAAAAGCTTTGGTTGGCTTTTATTGAGCCTGAAGTTAGAGCAGACTTCCTTCCATGTTGGGAGGTCCCAGGGGAAACAAAACTCCCAGTAAAAAAAAGACTTGGTCACATCAACCAGGTACTTCGTGGCCACAGAGCTTCTTTTCACTGCTCCAACATTAAAGATCCTGCATTGTGAGGGAGAAGATTGTTGTGCTACACCTCTTCTTAAAAAAGACAAAAACTTATGTGCGATTTTTTTCCAAATGAAACTGTCTATTCATAAGTAAGAACATACTCTTATTAATAGACTCAGCCATCTCTAAACTGATCTCAGTCCCACAGCTAGAATTACAGTGAGGATTTTTTTCCCCCTCAAAGGTAGTTTGCTTGCAGAAGCATTTCCAAAGCTGCTCTTTTTATATATGGAAGCGACCACGGAGTGTGAATAAGTGCTCACTTTTGAGTCATGCCAAGAACTAGTCTAGCATTTTAGATTCCTGTGCAAAATAATTTCACAGGCTCTTGAATGTGACAGGAATGTGAATGCAACAAATCCCTTTATGATTACTCTTTTTCACTTACTTGATGTGGTTTCTCAAATTATTTAGGAAAAAACTAGAAAATATTCCAAAATACTCTCAGTTCTGCACTCTCTTTAAGGTTGATCCACATTATTAATTTTTAAAACTCTCTATTGGAATGGATATTTGTTATTTTCTTGGGTTTATATTAGATTTTAGGCATTTTTTTTCTAAAAATGGTGATTTTTATATCATTTGTTAAACAACCTAAAGTATAATCTGGCAATGATGTTGTGCAAAGTAAATCCATTCTCAGAGGTTCCTTGGTTCAGATTTGAAGATGAGCCAATTTTTCCCAAGCAAAAAAGCTTTTTTCAGGGTTAATCACAGAGGGAATAATGATACCAATAGACTCCCAGAGTAAGAACTGTAGTTGGTGTGTCCTTGGACATTGGGAGGGCAGTATGAGTATGCTGGGTACTTGGTGGTTTGGGAAAGGTCATGTGAATGAGAGGATACCAAAATAAATTTTAAGTTTATCTACTATTTTTACCTAGTATGTGGGAAATGTAAAAGGTACAATCTATGTCTTCATTATCTTTAAATTAAAGCCATTTTTCTGAAAAAGAGCTTTCCATCCCCCCTCCCTTCCCCCTCTTTCCTCTCTCCCCTCCCCTCCCCTCCCCTCCCCTCTTCCCTCTCTCCATGCCTTTAATATTTGAGTCCCTTCTAAACTGTTGAACCCCTTTGCATCTTTCAAAATCCAGCTCACACGGCCCTTCTGTCAGCCCAGCCTTCTTTCCCTAGATCAGTGGTCGGCAAACTCATTCGTCAACAGAGCCAAATATCAACAGTACATTCCTTCCTTCCTTCCTTCCTTCCTTCCTTCCATCTCTGGCTCCTGGCTCTTTCTAACTTCTCTAGCAAACCTAAGTTTGAGTTGAGCCCGAGAAATTTCTGGCCTAGGACACATTTAGCTTAGAAAGAAGATTCCCATTCAACCTCTGGATCCAAGAAATCCTGCTGGACCAAAGCAGATGCCACTGCTGCCTTCACACTTGTGTTCCCCTCTTAGGAACCTGGCATTCTAGTTCAGGAAGGTCAAGAGCAAGCATCACGAAAATAGGCGTACTGGGACAGGGCAGATGTCCATTTTGCAATAATTTATGGTTTAATCTAGTATGGTAAGTGCAAACAGCTTGGCCTCACTTTATCTCTTTTTGTTATGAATCACACCACATGGTAAACACAAGTTTTATTTTTACTTAATCGCAGTCCATTACAAGTCCATATGGGAGTCTTTCCAATACCATGTGCCAGCCGTGTTGGTTTTAAATGCCTAAGCAGACTTCTATTATGTCATCCTATAGACTGCCTGGGAAGAATGTTTAGAGAACTAAAGCAGGCGGAAGGATCGGGGATTTCTCAAGAGTGTTTCATTGTAAATATAACAATCTCTACTTTATGCCAGACTAAATATTGAGGATAGCACAGGAACTAACACACACACACACACACACACACACACACACACACACACACATCTTTGCAATAAATTATTCTTGTGGTTTCTCCCTGGCTCGTTTTTGGTAACTCCTCTGTCTGTGCAATCATCAGCTCCCCATATGTTGGAGGTGCCTCGGAGTTCAGTAATAAGACCGGGTCTGCCGCGACTTGCAGTGTTTACTTTCACAACAGCCCCGTGCACTGTGTATTTCTGGAACCGGAACTCCAGTAATGCTTCCCATTTGCCTTCAATCACTAGCAGATGCAGAACAGTCAAATCATTTCCCTTTAACTGGCCTCAGGGAGTAAAGGCATCCAGAGGAATTCTAAACCAAGTGGTTCCTCCGCGCTGCCTGACTTCACTTCTTGAACCAGAGGCTGAGAGTGCGGGGTAACATAATCTGACTCCCTTCTGAGTTATTCATTTCCTTCCCCTTGTTTTTCTTCTGAGCCTCAAACTGCGTACTCTCATTTATCCTTCGACGTTCATGCTACATGGGAATTGGTGTTGGAAGAAGTATGACACCGAAAACTAAGCTTGAACCGTCTATGAATGCTTCTTCTGGTGTTTTTGAAAAGACTCTGTAGCATCGCATAGCAGACAGGCCCTTGGAGTCAAGATTCCTGGGACCAGCTTCTGGCTGTGCAATTAGCCCCCAGATGACTTAAGGCCGATTGGACCGAATGGGTCTCTGGGTCCTCACCAATCCATTATTGGTATTAGACACTGTGATCATGACCTTCCCTGTCCCTGGTTGTCTGAAGCCAACTTCTGCCATTTGAAGTCATCTTCATTACGAATTTGTATGTATGTGTATAAATGCATACACGTGTACACATGTCCCTTAGGTCCGAAAAGGAATTTGGGAATCTAGAAAGGGAGAGGATTCAAAGCAGAATTTGGAAAATAATGAAATTGGAGAGACTTTAGACATGACATTGAACATAGAAATTTGGGGGAATAGAAAAAAAACAAGAAAAGCAAGAAATAACCTAGAAAAGACAAAAGAGAATTATCAGAAGAAAGAAAGAAAATACCAAACCTCATATTTTTCACTTTTTTTTCTTCTAACAAGGAAATTCTAGTGTAGAGATTTTTATTGACTTATCTCTGGTTTGGACCCTGAGCTCTAAGTTCTGGCCAAGAAAGAAAATTCTCTGCTGAGGACGGAGACCACATTTTTTCACTGCCAAGAATAACTGGTTAAACACAGAATGTGTTGAGGCCTGTAAGACTTAGATCATTCCAGGAGTATAGTTTCCAAAAGCCAGTGTACAATGAGGTAACCACTGAATTAAATTTACTCTCTAAGTCCCACACTTATCACAAATCAAGTTTATTTTGAGGGGGAGGAATCATTGTGTTGTAGGGTGCTTGTTATTTTGGCAAAAAAATATTGACCCTTCTTTTTTGAAGCTCTCCATATTGTTAAAAGAACTACTAATGATATATTTCCTATTTATTTGCTCTTAACATCTTATGTGATTTTTTGGAAAATACTATTTGAGGTCCATAAATACTTCAGATGATTCCTTATATCCTAGTTCAAGAAGTAGAAAATTGTGTCCTGCAGTTTTTTAAACAATATCTGTACAATCAATATGGGCTGTGAGTCCAGATTTACAAAGTGGGGAAAGAGGAGTACTTCTAGTTGTCCAAAGTATTACATGGTTTCTAAGCAAAATTATTACAGTCATCCAGAAAATTCTCCTAAACACCAGACACTTGCCGATGCAATAAAATGTTTTTCCAATGTGTTTATTTCCAATTTGCAAAAAACCCCAAAATGCTTACTTTTAAATATGTATGCAGTTTTGATCAGCAGCCATGCATTTTGCTGAAGTTTTTTATTTCTGATTATTGTTGAGAAAGGTAAACTACACACCACATCTAACATCTAAAGTGCAAGGATGGCACCCTTGCTTAAAAATGCCCCTCCTCATTATTGTTTAATTTATAGCTAATTCACACATTACAGTGTGGAGAACACCCACGTGTGAAAACTAGGCTTCTGGGTGTGCCCATCAGTTTACATGTTCATCCTATTTGCTGCATATAAACTCCTGGTGTAGATGATCAGAGTTCCTTTTTCCTTCACAGGAGGACATGTGTGGCAGTCTTTGTTTTTCCCCACCTCACACACTGATTAAAAAGGAACAAAATAGCTTATAAAACATAGTGTACTTGTTTTCTTGCCCTACACTTGCTGCACACAGACAAATATTTTTCTACGTCAGTATTCTTTTGGGTTAAAATTTTAAAAAATTATTTTGAATCACAGATAGCAATTTATTAGAATGATAAACCTCCCTAACCCCTACTCATTCCAATGAAAAAACAAGTTGGAAATCAGTCTGCCTAACCCATAAAGGAAAGAAGAAAAGAGGGTAAGAGTTGTAGAGAATGGGTTTAGGTTCATGGGGCATTCTTAGTAACAACTAACTTTATTTATTTTTTATTTTTTTATTTTTTTAGCACTAATATGTGCTTTTCAGGAATTTTGTGATAGACTTCTCAGAAAAGCTCTAGAAAGTAGATGTTATTGTTATTTTAAAGATGAGGAAAATGAGATTGAAAGAGATTGCATTGTCCATGGTTGCAAATCAGTGAGTCAAAGAGCTGGAGCCCAGGTCAAAAGTTTTCAAAGCCCATGCTCTTAGCCACCTTTCTGCTTCCTTGATCTAATCACCAGCCATATTCTTGGTTCTTAGCTAAAGTAGCTTGGTGCCTGGGATATAGGAAGCCCTCAATAAATTAATACTGGATTTATTTGGTCCCTATGATGTATGATGTATGTGGGTGTGTATTATTGTTTTGTGAAACACGATGGGTTGCAACAACAGTGATGGTTTATACAGAGCCAGGGCCAGGATGGAACCTGGGACCATTAGGTCATGCTGCCCAGGGGTTGGCTTTATTATTAAGGGTCTTTGGATGTGAAGGGAAGCAGAGTACCCTTCGCCCCCACCAATGTGCCTTTTGGGAGTTTGATTTTAAACTGGTTATTAAAGAACAAAAGACTCAGGAAAGACCTTTGACCCCTCCCCCTTAACTGCTAAAAGGAATTTAGTTAGAGGACCTGCTCCAGGAAGGGAGCTAGTATCACAGATAACTGCGGTTTATTATAAACTACTGTGTGAGAGAACCTAGCAAGATCCATTTGTTCAAAGTCCTCTCTGTGCTGCATTGTTAAAAAATGGCCCAGGAAACATTCATGTACCAAGCGTTTGCTTTTCTATCTCCGGGTGAACTGTCTTCCTGCCCTTTGAAGTACCAAACCACAATCCCCCTTTCTCTTTAGCTCCATAATATACACCTCACCTGCCCAATACTTCTTTGGGTCTCATTATGCACACAGCTCCCCACTTACCAACTATGCATTCGTAAAATAAACTTTGGACATTTTCTCCTGTTTAGTGTTAATTCGATTATTAACCCAGCTAGAAGAATTTAGAAGGTGGGAGAAAGGTTGCGTATTTTTAGCCCCACAGATGTCAAAGACCTCATCACTTTCATATCCCCAGTAAATAAGACAGTGCTTGGTATCTATAGTATCTTTATAAACATTTGTTCACCACTCACTTAAACAAAGTTTCCCCCCATGTTTATATCCCCGCTTTCATCTATTGCATTCTCTATTCTCATCCCCCTGCCTCCTGCTTGGCATGTCTTTTCCATTATTCTTATATACCTCGCCCTTTCCTTCTCCAAGTTTAAATGTGTGATTTTTTCATTGATACAGATGCTTCCCAGGCCGCCAATCTAAGACAATGCTTCCCTCCTCTGAAATGTGAGAGCCTTTATTCTCTACGACACCACTCGCTTGGCACTTACTGCTGACTATGGCTGGCAGTTTTCCAAATTTGGTAAGCTTTATCCCTCCTCACTAGTTATAAGCTCCTCCAGGGCCGGAACTATTTTATATAAATGTGTGTTTAACATAGTCGCCAAATTAGTGCTTTTTTACATAGTGAATTTTCATTTTGCTACAAAGACAGCTTTATTACCTGCTACACTTCTGTGTAGAGGAAAAACATTTGGTCCACGTGGCGGTTCCATTAACTCAGGTGCAAAATGAAATTTCCATCTTAGAGAAGAATAGTTTCAGTCAAAGTTAGGCTGTGTGTGGGGTGTGTGTGTGTGTGTGTGTGTGTGTGTGTTATGTGTGTGAATATTCTGAGCACGTGTATTTAGATTAAAATAACCTAAAATTGTAGAATTATTTAAAGGAGTTTGTGATGAACGTCACATTGTCAGGACAAATTAGTACTTAGTAATGTAAGTAAGGGTGGTAACAGCCCCAGTGATGTGAACCTTGGGTCTAGGTATTAGCATTTACCATGTCAGCAATCACAGTGGGTAATTCACTACTAAATATAGTGAGAGTATATTTATTCTCACTAAAATGTCTTGTTCATCTAAAGGGCAATTTCTGGACAAAGATTTGGCTCATACCATGTTATACATTGCTGTCGAATTTCTTATTAAACCCTAACAGTAACCTCAAACCATGGCTAGTGCAAAAGACATTAACTAGAGAAAGAGGTATATAAATGACTTGGTTATTGCCCAACCTCTACACCGTTTTTCTTTATGTATTTCTTTCTAAACTTGATGCCATTTATTTTGATTCATCTATTCTGTTTCTCTAGGGATCCTGCTCAGAGCCAAAAAAGGACATGCTTCAGAGATGTTAAAATCATGCATTCTGCTAGTCACGCTCCAGCAGAGTCTACTCCAGACATATTTTTCAATCATTTCTACTCTTTTATCTTGTGTCATTTTTCATTTTTTGTTTTTAACTCTGCGTTGTGACTAGGTCCTCCTGCTAGAAAGCAGTAATTGTGCTAATCTCTACCTTTACAGAGCGTTGAATATTTTTTGTTGGGTTTTGTTTAATTGGGATACTTTAATTTATAGAGTCAAGTCTATAATATAAAAGTGGATTAAACTTTTTATAGCCCTGGCCAGGTGGCTCAGTTGGTTGGAGCATCATCCTGTACACCAAAAAAAGGTGCTGGCTTGATACCAGGTCTGGGCACGAACCTAGCTTGCCATTTCAATCCCTGATCAGGGCCCATAAAGGAGGCAATGGATTGATGTTAGTCTCTCACATCAATGTTTCTCTCTCTCCCTCTCTCCCTCTATTCCTCCTCCACACCCCCTCCCTTTCTCTCTCCCTAAAGTCAATAAACACATTCTAGGATGAGGATTAAGAAAAACAAACCCTTACATATGGAAAAGCATAATTAATTCAGTATGAGGATAATTTTTTTTCAAGTAAATCACCCATGTTTAAATATTATTGAAAAGCAAATGCTGACTTGGCATAATCAACAATCACTTCCAAGTTTTAAAACGCTGCATTCTTAAAATGCTTCTTGCAATATATGATCACATACAGAAATTTCAACGATTCATCTGCTGCCTTAGTTTAAATGAAAAATGATTCCCCACCACTGTTACCCTCTTACTCCCCAAACCTCCACCAACACCAACATGTGGGAGGTGTGCCTGCTTTGTGAGTTATGGCTGACGCTCAGAATTTCCCAAAAGCTGGTAGATTTGCCCCGTCTGTCTTCGCCTTGTCCTGCAATTTCCCTAGTCACTGTATTTCATGTTGCTTTGGGTCTGGACAGCTGCTCTGATCCCAGGCCAATATGTAAGTACAATAGGGTATGTCTCTTTGGGCTTTCCAGTGTGTTTTCTTTATTTCTCACAGAACTTCTTATAGTAGAGGTAGTTCCTGGGATCTTTGTCTTTGAAGGTCTGAGAACCAGTAAATACATTCGCATTGCAGTTCCTCAGTAGTATGATTGATGGCTGTGTTACGCATTTAGTAAAACCAGAAATACATGGGTCTTCCTGCTCTACTTTCCTCCTTCATAAATCTAGTACCATTTTGAAGGGAAATGAGAAGATAGGTTGGAAAGACTCCAGCTTATCTTTTGCTGCAAGCATAGACGGATTAATAGAGAAAGAGAGTGCCCTCCAGTTAGCTTGCTCCTATTTCCTCTCTGTGAACCGCCCCCCCCCCAATTATAGTTATAATGAAACATCACAGAGCTGTTATGTTAAACAGTCAGATAGAAGCTATTATTCTCACTGTGAAACCATAGAGAAATTTACATTTTCTAAACATGAGAAACTTTGCTACGTTTTTGCAGCTGAAGAATAAATAATAAGAGCCACCAAGGCAAAGATATTTGAAGTCTTTGTCAAGTATCTGGTGAGTCACTTCTCAATAGTAAGTACAATCGTGGCCAATGGACTTGACTAAGAAAAGACAAATAATATGAAAAGGCCTTTCTGTTGTGACTGAATTGAGAAAGGGCCAGTACCCGCAAGAGATAACTGCTGTCTCCCTCCCCGCTTTCCTTCAAATTGTATTCCAGTAATCTGGGTCTCAGTCTTGTTCAACAGGGCTCCTAGCTTTGGCTTTGCCAATGTGTGCTGAGATGTATCAGTTTTGGACAAAAATCAAGATTACACCAAGCTAAAGAGAGATGTGGGAGATATGAATCCTAAAGTGACAAGGCCTTCCTTGGAGATGTTAATAGTAGACACATTCAAGAATACCAGAGAACAGGAATCAGATCCTTTCCCAGGACATATCTCTATCTCCTACAGGCGACAGCTTTGATACTGAATGTAGAGAGAGTTTCAAATACTTTTTCCCCTTTTGTGAAGTAGTTTTTGGGTTTTTTTTGTTGCAATGGCCTGGCAAAAGAGAGCCATATAATTTTAGCAGTGTAAGGGAAAAATCCTCGGTGGCTGCTTTGTGCAGAATTGTACTCCCTGATCTTGTTGTGTGTGCTACTGTGCATGAAAGGGGACATATTTTACCCCCCTAAAATTGGAGAGAGGGAGTGCCTGGGGGGATAGATTTTTAGATTCAAGGCAGAAATGACTCTTCCCTATTAAAAAAAAACACATACGAGGCAAATAAGCCTACTGCTAGAATATTTTTAAAAAGAGAAGGAACCTCAGATAAGTCACATCAGAAATATACCCGCAATAACCCAGCTCAAATCTAACTGTCGAGTGAATTAAGCTACTGGGAAGCTTTGTCTTGCAGCTCCAAGAGCATATTCTTGATACAGAGGGACACGGTTTGCGCTGGATACTCAGACCCGACACCACATCACAGCTACCCTAGGCTTCCTCTCATCGTTTTCCTCTGTTCTCCTTGACTCAGAAATGAAAGGAAGAAACAAGAAAACCTGTCTCCATAATGCTGGTGTGAGACGGGAGGGAGGAGGGGAGCTGGGGAGGAGGGAGGAAGTTATGCCGCTGTCAGCACCAGAAAATGCCATTTATGTGATCCAGTGCTCACCAAGGAAGCAGAAAGAAAGCACTCTGATGCGGCGCCGCCCCCTCCCCCCATGCACTCCTGCTCATTACAGCTCTTTTCTTTAAACTGCTGGGTAGACAGCTGGCAGCCAGTGCCTCAGAGGAGGCTGGAGTAAGGCAGCATATAAATTACTGTTGCATTTTACAGCTAAGATAAACCCAAACTGCAGGGTTATAGCCTGAAATGACATGAAGGGAAGGCTTCAGCAGGCCTCTCAAAAGAATAAGGAGTAGAAAATGGAGAGAAAGAGTTATTCAGGGACTATGGGATCATGGAGAAGGGGGCGAAAAGAAATCTAAGCAAGTTGTGTATAAAATCTGCTGCTTTAGTGGGCCTTAAAGAGCTTATGTCAGCTTAATTCTGTGTGGTAGCATAATGTAAATCTATGGGAAATGGGGCTTTAGGCATCTCTGCTCTATTCCATTTCTGCAGATTGCCAAGCATGGCAATAAATGTCAAGTGATTATTTATTTGATCATTAGAAACTTCATTAGATTTTGATTTGATGCTCTTCAACCTCCCCATTTCCCACCATCACTACCACCAAAAAGAAAGCTCAATTTTGAAATTCAATCCAGCTAGTTTCATTGGGCACAAAAATGTTATGAAATAAAATGAAGTAAATACCAGCATATAGATGACAACATTCTGCATAAATAGAGAATCTCTTCTCTAAGGAGTTTACAGCACTCTGCTAAGGCGATGAAAGACACATTTTGCCAAGAGAGGTACAATTTTTGCAAGCTCTTTTCGTGTTTTGTTAGATGGAAGGCTGTTTCTGAGGTGAGATCAAAACCCTCTGGCTACAGACAGAGTCTGATTATATGTTCTTGGCGTAACAGGCTTAGCTTATGTATTTGAACTTCCACTCAGCGTTCTTGGATTTGATTTATTTGCAGGTTATATGACCTAGGAAAAAGAGTATGCGGGCCCCTGGTTGGCCTAGGTAATTTGGGATTTGGCTGGTTGGTGCCTGAATGGTTGTTTCACCCTTGCTCAGTGCACAGAATCTGAGCCTTATTTTCTTCATAAAAAAAGGTCTTTTTACTGTAGTCAGCAGTGTCAGATACACTGTTTACAGCTGACTTTTTCATTGCAGTTTCAGTTTCTCCTATGCCTTTCCCGCCGGTTTTCCTAAGAATCATGTATAGTATGGGAAACAAAGAGAGGATGAGAGAAAGGCTTGCTTCCTCAGGGAACAGCACTTGCATGTCAGAAAACCCACCAAATAGGAATTGGACTGACTTTCACAAAACCAGGGATTTTAGCACAGCGTGGGGCATGTATTATTGTCACAGAGCATGTGCTGCTAAGAAGCATAAAGAGACAGGCTTTATCTCTCTGCCTGAAACCCTCTTGGAACCTTCTGGGAGTGCACATTCTAAATCAAGAATGCGAACGTTTTCCCCCTCACAGCTGCAAATTGAAAATAGGCCCTTGAACAACACAGGCAGAAATGTAGGAGAATGACTTTGAAATGCCTCTAACCCACCCCAAGCCACCCGGTCTTTCTGTAGACATGAGCAGTATTCATCTCTGGTAAAGGGTATGTAACACTCGGAGGAAACAAATGACAGCTGACAAAACGATCCATTAGATGCTTGAACTTGCCCCTTGCCAACACAGAGTATTTTTCTTCTTCTTTTTTTTTCCATCATAAAGAAAGGGCAGATATTCTTATTTCAGGGAACATACTATAGCCAGAGATTGTTGTTTTCCTTCCCCTGTAGCACTTCCTAGTATATATCAATGGGAATAAGCGCGGCTAAGTGATGCATTTCTCTCATTAGGCTAAGTGGTGTGAAATATGGAGGCAAACAAGCTTAGGCGTATATTACTGTGCTGCATGTTTAACAACAATGGCAACAACTCAGAGGTCAGGAAGTCCATCCTCTTTTTGTGTGGGAAGTCGCTATCATAAAAACAAAACGAACTCTTCATTGCTGCAGATCGGTCACTGGAATTTATTGAATGTGTTTCCGGTAAGGAACTCTGTACTGGGCGCAGCTGCATGAGGAAAAGGCCGCAGTCTTCAAGGGTCTGATTCCAGTTAGGAAAACGGAAAACCTAGGAAAGGGAGGTTAGGCCTTTTTTGAGCAAAGTCTTGCTGAAGAAAGAGAAAGGGAAGCTAAAGGAAGAGGGTGAATCCCCAAGCCTCCTGAGCAGGGAGTGAGAGGTTAGGGGGTGGTTTGTTCTTTCTGCAGGGGAATTTGGAAGAAGATGAAAGGCTGTTGGTAGAGAAAACGAGAGAGGGAATAAAATGTGCTAAGGGCCAAAGGAAAGGGCATGTTCAGGATGGGGGGCAGGGAGTGGCTTAGTTTTAGTGGATCATAGATCCTCTGTGAGGGGTGATTTCAGCTGTGAAAGAGGCAGGAGTTTGGGCAGAAGAGTTCAGGTTGAGGGGTATCAATTTGATATGCTAGGCAACCGGAAGCAATTACAATATTATGTGCACCAGTGGCATGTCTAGAGAGGATTCTCTTGCTGTAGGAGTGTGGGTGGCAAGAATTGTGAATCTTTGAACCAGGCTCATGAGGACACAGATTAACTGCTGTATCTATGCATTTTATTCTAGGTGATTTGTCAATGAACAGGTTGTGACCCCTACATTCAATCTTGGTGAGGTGAAACATTTGAACTTAACCAACAAAAGGAGGTGACAGAGGGCAGGGAAAGGAGCACAGGAAGAGGAAGGGGCTGCAAGGAATGTACTTTACAGTTACTCAGTGCAGCCCAGGGCTCTGACATGGGCAGAAGCACAATTTCTCAGTTCTGGGTCCTGCCAGCAGCTTGGGGAGAGAGGTTAGGAGAGCAACATAGTGGAAGAGGTTAGGAGTTTTAAGTGTAAGATAAACCCATAGACTGATATGGAAGCTATGTGACCAATCAAATAAGAAGGGAAACCTTGCCCTAACCGGTTTGGCTCAGTGGATAGAGCGTCGGCCTGCGGACTGAAAGGTCCCAGGTTCGATTCCAGTCAAGGGCATGTACCTTGGTTGTGGGCACATCCCCAGTTGGGGGTGTGCAGGAGGCAGCTGATCGATGTTTCTCTCATCAATGTTTCTAACTCTCTATCCCTCTTCCTTCCTCTCTGTAAAAAATCAATAAAATATATTTTTAAAAAAAGAAGGGAAACCTAACCTGGTGCCTTGCCAGAGATGACATTTTTGTATGTCTGTGTGTGTGTGTGTGTGTGTGTGTGTGTGTATTTTCTCTCTAACTAAAGAGATTGCTACTTGATTCTATGTTGAAGATTGAAAATCACCTGAAGATAAATGTTCCCTTGTTCTGTGAAGGCCCCTTAGGGCATTTACTTATGTAAATATAGAGCAAGTATTTACATACATATTTAAGTATTTATAATATTTATAAATATTTGTTTACATAAATATTAAGATTTATAAATATAGAGCAACTTGTCCTCGGTAAGTGGTCTAACAAGACACATGTATTTTGAATGACTTTTTAAAAACTGCTTTATTGATTAATAGAGGCCTGGTGCATGAAATTCATGCACAGGGGGGGTTGTCCATAGCCTGGCCTGCACCCTCTCCAATCTGGGACCCACAGGGAGTCAGACATCCCTCTCACAATCCGGGACTGCTGCTCCTAAATGCTCGCCTGCCTGCCTGCGTGCCTGATTGCCCCTAACTGCTTCTTCCTGACAGCCTGATCGCCCCCTAACTGTTCCCCTGCCGGCCCTATCGCCCCAACTGTCCTCCTCTGCTGGCCTGATCTCGCCCCCAACTGCCCTCTCCTGCCGGCCTGATGGCCCCCAACTGCCCTCCCCTCTAGGCCTGGTCACCCCTAGCTGCCCTCCCCTGCAGGTCTGGTTGCCCTTAACTTCCCTCCCCTGCAGGCCTAGACACCCCGAACTGCCCTCCCCTGCCATCCTGGTCACCCCCAACTGCCCTTCTATGCCTGCCTGGTTGCCCCCAATTTCCCTCCCCTGCAGGCCTGGTTGCCCCCAGCTGTCCTCCCCTATTGGCCCGATCACCCCCAACTTCCCTCCCCTGCTGGCCTGTTTGTCCACAACTGCCCTCCCCTGCCGGCCATCTTGTGGTGACCATCTTGTGGTGGCCATCTTGTGACGGCCGTCTTGTGATGATGTTGCACCAGGGTGTTGTGCGAGGGTGTCACGCGAGGGCGTGATGCCACCTAGGCTTTTATTATATAGGATAATTGTTGAAACTAGGTAGGTAAGGGGTATATGGAAGGTCATTACACCTTTCCCCTAACACATGCATATCTGTATGTGTGTATATATAGCTCCAGCTGTAATGGAATTAATGACTAGACAACAAAGGGAGGCTGTAACAGATTCTAGAACAAGTCCTAATCTGGTGTGATTCGTGGCTGGAGGCCGTGTATTAAAATAGCAGAACTGTAACATTGGGGCATGATAGTAAAACACAACACAGCTGGATGTTCTTTTCTCAAAACACCATCAGAGAAGGACTCCCTGTCCCATGCACCCTGAGCCAGAGCACTGGGTTAGACTGAGAGAGCGTGGTGGATCCAGCCTTCCAGAATCAGCCAGAGTGCCACGGTCCCTCCCTGTAGCGTGAATCCTTCCCAGACAGACCCAGCCTTTGCCCAGCTCCTGGTCACCTAGTGTTTCTGCCACACTTGGGATGTTTATAGCAGTTCAGCTCTTCCCTTCCTCATACCCTTGATAGAACTTACACCAAACTCTATCTTCAATAGGTCAGCCTGGTCTACAAGGAAGGGACTGGGAGAGGAATAAAAATAACCTTATTGTGAAGGGCGTCAGAGACTGGCTGCATGCAAGGCCCATAGAGCCAGCCTTAACACAGGATGTAGCTACATCTTGGTGTTCTGTGTCCAACCTTCATGGATAGTTCCCTTGGTTCTCATCATCTCTTTATCCCCAAACTATTTAGCATGACACTCATGTTACCTAAGTAAAGGGAGTCACATTCAGCTTAGGGGGATTTATGACTAAAGAAGATTTAGAGCAAGCTGTATGAATGAGTGGAAGAAGAAGGACTGCATACATTAGTTTCAAGATTAAGTTCAAAACCTCCCTTTCTTGCCCGGCTGGCATGGCTCAGTGGTTGAGCATCAGCCTATGAACCAGGAGGTCATTGTTTGATTCCCATCAGGGCACATGCCCGGGTTGTGGGCTCGATCCCCAGTGTGGGGTGTGCAGGAGGCAGCTGATCAATGATTCTTTCTCATCATCGATGTTTCTATCTCTCTCTTCCTCTCCATTCCTCTCTGAAATCAATAAAAATATATATCTTTTAAAATATCCCTTTCCTTAGGCTTTTATCACCTAAGCTAGAAATATTTTTTCTTTGTCTTAACTTTCTTTTCCTGGCACAAATATTCCATTTTAAATTATAATTTTTAGTAAGACTTCCTGGCTACCCCAACTCCCCCATGTTGATTTTAAGTTCATGATTACAGAATTGTAGAGTATATAGGTATAAATGTCTTGATCCATAAGTAATGTGTGTAGAGTTCTTATAATGAGCCTACTGTGCTAAGTACTTTACATAAATGAACTCAATACTCACACAATCCCAAGAAATATATGTGATAATATTTTTCTCATTTCACACATGAGGGGATTGATGCATCAATAAACTGCCCAAAGTCACAAGATTTGAACCCAGGTATTCTACCTTTGGAGTTTCCACACTTAACGATTATGTTTTCTGTCCTACTCCCAATATGTGGGTACAGAATGAACTCAATAAATATTGATGAATGGCTAAATGGAATTGGGATTTGTCATGGCAATGGGTGTGAAGTGGACTGTGCTGGTAGACATGGATAAAGTGCCGTTTTCTGTGATGGGAACTGTGTGGGAGTTGGAGGTAATATGAAGATAAAGTAATTTAAGTTTAAACTTGTAGAGTGCACAGAGGTTAAGGGGGATGAGAATGGTTGCTAGAACAGCAGAAGTAAGACAATAGGACTACACAACAGCTGATAGGGAAATGGATAAAGATTTTTGGGCAGGATGTTTTAAGGAGTTTACATTGGGCTTCTCTGGCATACTAAGTGCCAGAGAAAAACAAGACAAGAATGTGGCCAGAGAGTAAGGAAAATCTTACTAATCAGAGAAACCACTGGTGTATCAGTTAGGAATGTACTTTGCTGAAAGCAACAATATGTTAACGAAAAGCTTAAAAGTTGGGATGTGTTTTTTTCTTAAATAACAAGATTTCCAGAGTTTCACTGTTGGCAGTATTGGTTTCTTCACTCAAGGACCCAATTAGGATATTTCTTCTTTCTGCTTTGTTATCTCAGAATGTTGGTTTTCATCTCCAGGCTTGTCTCATGGTCACAAAATGTCTGCTGCAAATCCAGCCATTACATCAACATGGGAGACAGAAAGAAGCAGTGGAGAATAGAACCTGTCTCATCTGTCCTCTTTTACAAAGAAAGCTTCCTATGATGCCACCTTTCTCGGCCAAGTTCCGATCAGATCTGATTGTCCCACAGGCCACAGGATCGCCTCTAACTGCCATGAACAGCTTATGCAGCACCAAGACTGGCCGTTTGAACCAAATAGTAATTCTCCTAAGGAGGAATAAAGATTGTTTTCATCTGAAAAACAGATGAGAAACATATACAGGGTGGGGCAAAAGTAGGTTTACAATGGTTGGTATGCAAAACACAGAGTTTATTCTTGTATTATTATTTATTAATTATTATCCATATGAACAAGTATAAACTTACTTTTACCCCACTCTGTATATTTCCCAGTTGAAACAGGAAATATATCTTCTACCTTATTTTGTCTCAAAACCTGCTGTGTGTTTGCCTCTCAAATACAGTGGACCCTTGAACAATGTGGGCATTAGGGGTGCTGATCCCCTGTGCAATCAAGAATCCATGTATAACTTTTGGCTCCCCCAAAAGTTAACTTTTTATATCCAAGGGGCGGGGGGGAGAGTGGTTCCAGGACCCCCGTGAATACCAAAATCCACAGATACTCAAGTCCATGATATAAAATGGCATAGAACATTGCATACAGTTGGCCCTCTGCATCTGCAGATTCCAAACTGTGGATTAAAAATATTGTTTTTGATCCATGGTTGAATGAATCTATGGATTTGAAACCCAAGGATGTGGAGGGCCTACTGTATATTTATTGAAAAAAATCTACATGTAAGCGGATCCACACAGTTCAAATCCATGTTGTTCCAGAGTCAATTGTAAGTTCTATAATCACAGCGATTCATGCCCAGAAATATTTCAATGTTATTCTTGGCCATCATTTGTTATTTTGCCATTATACCTCTTGGCATTGCTGCTGGCCTGGTTTGCCAATTTAAGTAACATGCCATTGAGTAGTTATAAGATACTTCTCTATTGAGCTTAAAGGGTTTTGAAAGAGAATATTTATTGTGGCAACTCCTCAGTGTGGGAATTTGTAGTCTAGGTCTTATTGGAGCTAGGAATGGAACCCAGATTCTCCAGCCTGAACCAGAATTGAATGAACACTCCCATGGGAGACATCCCACAGACTCTTTCTGTGGGAGGAACTGTGTCAAACCCTCCTGCTATGTGTGTGTGTGTGTGTGTGTGTGTGAGAGAGAGAGAGGGGGGGGAGCAAATAGAATAGGCCACATAATGACTCTTAATAAGGTTTAACTATTGAGTTTCAATGTCAGATCCAAAATGCTTTCCTCTCTTCCGATCCTCCAATCAATGTTGGTATTTCATGGAGTCATGGTTGTAATTTTTGTAAAATGGCAATATTTATTATTGTATTTAATTCTAATATCAGTTTCAGTTAGATATTCCTGAAACTTGTTAGTTTGGTCCAAAATCATTTTAGCAAGGTTTTTTTTTCCTGGTTTCTACAACTTTCAAATGCATGAAGTTGATATGCAGTGATCCAAATAAGAGCAGAAGCAAAACACTTTTAATTCTATAATCCTACAATATTAGGTCTTTTGTTCTACCACAGTCTCTTTACATTATACATTTTCTTGATTTCCATTTGGTAAGTGACTCCTCAGTCCCTTCCTATTTTAGTACAAGAGCAAGATACTATATTTAGAAAATTATAAGATTGCTATAACAACTTGTAACATTATATATATAAATTTATCATAATTGCTTATTATTCTGTCTTCCCAACTGAGGTACTGGCTTCTTGTTGACAAGCACTTCACCTTTTCTGTTTCCTACAAGCCTTGGTTTGCACTGTGTAATCAAGGGGCAGACCAACACACCCTGCAAGGGGCGTGAACAGGCTTCTGTCCTTAAAAGGCTTTTCTTTAGTCTGGGACCTGTGATGGACAAACATAAAAATGTTCTCCCTGTACTCATCCATTTCTTCCATTCTTGGGGAAGAGGAACCAACAATTTCAGATGCTTTCACTTAGGTCCTTTCTTCTGAACTTTCCTGCCTTCTCTGGAATCCTAAACTATCAGTTAACCAACCTCTTTAGTATCTTTGATCTTTCTCCCCTCTTATGCTCTTCTCTGACTACAAATGTTCTCATCCTAAAAATCCTTACCCTTTCCCATCACTGCAATTTCTGTCTCTAGGTTTACATGTTTCAATGACTCCTCACCCCCATTCCAACCTGACTTTCATTAGCCTAACATGTCAGCAAGAGGCTTGGATGGATGAAAAAGTCTGGCACAAACTCCACTTGGGTAGATCTGTTCCAAAGAAGTAGAAGGGAGTTGATGCCATTGGGATATATGGCAAAACTAGAAACATTTACCTGGAAAGACACAGGGTAAGCCTCTGGCTCTACACTGTGTGGAATGCAGTTACTAACAATCATATCTGTGGATGAGGGAGGGTCACATTGGAGTTGTTGGAAGTTTAACTGAGCCCCAAATCCAACATCAGTTAGTCTAACCCGAATCACCTCATGTGGACCAGGTGTATTTAATTAAATGTATAGTATGAATATTAGGGAATGAAGTACACTTATACACCTCCTCAAGCCACTTTCCATCAACATTATATTTCTATCCCAGAAATCAACTTAAATGCAATAGAAAATTAAATACATAATAAAACTTAACATTTCTGTATAGTTTATTTTTTAGCAAGTTTCACCAGCCAGCCCTTTTAGTTTTATCTGTCTTTTTCCCCCACTTTATTTTTTAAAATTGTTTTTATTGATTTTAGAGAGAGAGGCATCAGAGAGAAATGCATTGATCAGCTGCCTCCTGTATGCCCCCTAATGGGGATCGAGCCTGCAACCCGGCAACCCAGGCATGTGCTCTGACCGAGAATCAAACCAGTCACCTCTGGGATCATGGGACCGTGCTCACCCACTGAGCCAAACCAGATGGGCTCTTCCCCCTTTGGTAATAAGCCCTATATTCCAGCACTCTGATATACTAGCTGTTCTAATATAACATATTCTTTATCTTTTGCTTAATGATTTTGTACACACTATTCCTTCTAACCAAAATATTTATTCTTTCCCTCTTTTCTCCAAATGCCAAGCACTTAATCATCCCACAAAATCAAGTCTATATATTGATTTTGTGGAATGATTCAGGAAGCAGCCTCTAACTTTTACCATAAGACCATTTCAAAAAACACGCTCCTTTACCTCCAAGCACTCTGTACACAACTCTATGGTCACATTTTTTGGGGAAGGATGTCTAAACATATGACAGTATTTTGAGCTCAGATTGTTTTTTATATCTGTATCACCATAACATAGCATAGGACCCTGTACATAATAGTTGCTTAATACATTTTGAGTAACCAAAGAGGGAGCAAATCTACGGCCAAGACGTGAAGTATGGTCACTAAGAGTAGAATTCAAACCGCCGGTGGAGATATTTATTGTTGAAGAGAGGAAAACAGCCACCAAATTCAACTGGCAGGCATAGCACACATGTATACAAGTGCTCTCTTCCTTAGGTAGTTTTCCACCAGGACAATAGGATAGAGGCGAAGAACATCTCCTCACCACATATCACTCATCTTATTTAGGATTCACATGTATGTTTTTAGTCACATGCAAGAACAGGATTTTTCCCTAAGGTTGCTAGCATGGGCTTCCATGACATATTCTTGACACTTACCTACAGCAAGTAATGATTCATCTCCCTGGATCGCACTCAGAGTCTGTGGAAGATCTGGAGCATTTTCTGAAGTTTCTTTTGTGTCCAGCAAGAGTGGCTGAGACTGGACATGAAAGCTGTCTAAATACTCTAATCTATTTCCCACCCACTGGAATGCGGGCTTCACACTCTGTTCATTGTCATGCATCGTGATGCTGACAAGTCAGATTCATAACATTAAACACAGCTGATAGGAGTAACTTCTTCCTTCATCCATTGGGAAAGGGATGGGTGTTCTGTAGATCTGAGCTTTTCCTGCCAATGTAAATGAAAAGGTAGAATAGGGACTGGAAGATTGACACTTTTCATTTCATTTTCCCTGGGATAAGTGAAATTCTTTCTTTCTTTCTTTCTTTCTTTCTTTCTTTCTTTCTTTCTTTCTTTCTTTCTTTCTTTCTTTCTTTCTTTCTTTCTCTTTCTTTCTTTTCTTTCTTTCTTTCTTTCTTTCTTTCTTTCTTTCTTTCTTTCTTTCTTTCATCTTGAGAAGTCCCTATCTTGTTTTTTTTTAAAGCTCCTTGCTGCATTTCATAAATTCTATTCTGTCACTGCTCTGAAATTTGTTCATATTCTATTATTGGGTTGTTATTATCATGGCCTTTATTATAATGGCCTTTATTATAATGACTTCTGAAGACACTTAGCTACATGACATTTTTCCTCTTGGATCATCCTGCTTAGTCTCATAAAAAAAATTAATCAAGTTACACCTTTAAGGAAAGCATTAAACCACTTCACTGTAAACTCAAATTGTCTTTATTTACTCTGATTATAATTGTGTATAGTTTTCTAAAGAGACATGTTAAAATACTAGGGGAAATTTTAAATTGGCCCCTACTTAAACTGATTGACTGGTGTCCCCCAAATTTTGCAAATAGTGTTTTGCAATGCTAATTATGTGAGAAAAATAGATATATGCTCTCACAGTGTAACAAAGAGTTCAGTTCATATATTAAGTATTTATATATATAGTCTTTTCCTAATGTAATACACATTTTTAAATGTCAAGAAAAGTGCCTGAACCTGATAGTATTGAGCTGACTGTGGTTCTCTTGTTTTCCCTGCTGAGAACACTTGCAGGAGTCAATGCAGAAACTACAGACAGGAAATGTTTCTGACAACATCTCAGAATGTGACTTTTCATCATACCTTGCCCCTTCCCCCAAATTGGATAACTGTTAGAGTTCCATTCTCTGCAGAGGGAAACAAAAAGAAAGTTAATTATCATATTTAATTTATGTATGAGGAAATTTCAAATAATATCTTACTATTAGACTTACATTTAAATTTAATTTTTGTTCTCCAGCGGAGTTTAGCTAAATACTCGGCATCCTACTCTACCTCTCAATTTTCCTCTATCATTAGAAGAAAATGGGAAGGATATAAACAGGGAATTTCTGTCTGGAGTTATCTTTAGCCCCATCCACCTGCCATCTGTAATCACGGCTGTTTGCAGGTTCAACACCACCTGAGTCCACATCAGTGCAGGCAGATCTGGTAACACATTATTTTGAAGATTGGAGAGGGTCCATGTACAGCCAGGCCTTTTGGATGTATATAGTTTTACTTAGGGTCTGTGTGTGTCTAGAATCAAGGAAAAATAGCACTTAAAATTATAGCCATAATCATGAAGTATATACATGCTAAGGTGACCTCAAAGCAATTTTTTCCAGATAAAACAGAGAGATAGTATTGATTTAGTGTTATGTGAGAAAAGATTCATAATTCAGATGTGAAAAAGTATGGGGGAGTGAGATCAAGAGTCACAGTGGTCACTTCTAATTCCCACATGCAATTCAGGCACTTCTCTTTCGAATTGTGATTCACTGTGGTAGCGTGAATACCAGTTCCCCAAAGATATCCATGTCTTTATCCTCCAAACCTTACAAATCATACTTTTCAGATGTAATTAAATTAAATGTTTTGTTATGAGACTATCTTGGATTACCTAGGGGCCCAATGTAGTTAAAAGGCCCTCCTTCTTATAATGGAGGAAAGAGAATAAGAGTTGTAGAGAGAAGGCCATGTGATGGCTGAAACAGAAAGACTTCTGAAGACACTGCCCTGCTGGCTTTGAGAATGGAGGGAGGGGCCCTGGGCCAAGAATGCAGATGGCCATTGGAGGATGGAAAGGCAAGAAGATGTCTTCTCCCTTGAGAGCCTCTAGAACAGCGGTTCTCAACCTTGGCTGCACATTAGAATCACCTGGGAATCTTTTTTAAAATCCTGATTTCTGGGCCTCATCCTCCAGAAATTCTGTTTCTTTGTTACTAATGTTGTGGCCCCACCCCAAAACAAAGAATTTCCAGAGGATGAAGCCCAGAAATCAGGATTTTAAAAAGATTCCCACGTGATTCTAATGTGCAGCCAAGGTTGAGAACCACTGCTCTAGAAGGAAGGAAACCTTGCCAACACCTTGATTCCAGCCAGTGAAAGCCATTTGGGACTTCTGACCTCTGGAATTATAAGATAATACATTTGTGTTGTTTAAGACACCGAATGTGTGGGCAATTTGTTATAACAGCAACAGGAGACTAATAGGTCCATTGATGAGTAAGGGAAATGTAGAGGTTTGAATCACATACCCTGGACCTGGCCCCTCTGAGTTTGAATCTAGGTTCAGTCATTTATCAGTTGTATGACTTTGAGCAAGTTATTTATACTCTCTGTGACTAAGTTTCCTTATCTTTAAAATGGGTACACCTATATCACATTCAACATTATAAAGATTACATTAATTAGCTCATATAAAGAGCTAAGAATATTGTCTGTACTAAATAAGTGGTCAATAAATGTTGGGCGTTTAAAGAGAATAACAAGAGTTAGTCAGTGTATAGATTAGGAAAATTTTGTCTCAGGTAATAATTAGTGAAAAGAATTTAAAGCTAATCTTATTTTATTAGTTTCCACATTGTCATATGAAGGATATAGATTCTATATTAGTATATCTCTCAATTTCCTATCAATTTTGATTCTCTGTCCATCACCATGCTGACTACTACCTACTTCCGCTTTATTCCTTAGTTCATTATAGAGGAGACATTTGGCTTCTGACCTCTAACTTACAAACTGAAATAACATATCTATCCACAGATTCTATAAAGTTTGTTAATTCTGGGTTTTTACTCATTTTAACCAATTATTTTGTCTTAGACAAACTATCAAAACCACTTTACAATTACGAAACTCAAAAAATGGAAACATGAAACAAAAAATAATCAGATGAGCACAAAGTGATCCTTTTATCCAGGCCAATATATCATCCTGGTTGGCTTGAGGAGAGAGAGAGAGAGAGAGAGAGAGAAATCATTTTTTTCTCTTAAATCTTTTAATTCTTTTGTCCAGGCCAATATATCATCCTGGTTGGCATGAGATGAGAGAGAGAGAGAGAGAAAGAGAGAGAAATCATTTTTTTCTCTTAAATCTTTTAATTTTTAACAAATCATCCAAATTTTCCCAAGTAGCGAATATCTCTTTATCACAACTGTCCCCAAAACAAAACAGCCAAGGACTAGTATTAGCCGAGGAAAGGCTCAATGAAGAATGTTGGCAGTGAAACAAGACAGGGAATCAAAGTATTGAGGAACTGAAAACCCAGGGAGATGCTGACCTTTTCAGTGAAGGGCAAGCGAGCTCCCAATTACTGTAGAAAATATGGAGTGGATTCTCTGGACATATTACAGAAAACATCTGGGCAGGAGGGACTTGATTTTCTATCATTTGTTTTCTTGATTTCTTTAAAGGAATTTTTCATTTCAAGGATCACTGAAAAAATAATTTTATATCACAATAAGAAGCCAGAATTACATAGCATTCACTATAATTGATATAAAGTAACCTAATTATTTTCTCTGCTTTATTTCCAAAAGTCATACTCAATTTGCTGTATTGTCACAGGAATTTGAAAGAAATAAAAAAGATGTGAAGAATTCTTTATTCATTCACTGAAAACTTTTTTAAAATTACAATTGGCATTTAATAGAATATTAGTTTCAGGTTAGACATTTATATAAAACTTATAAGGTAATCCCCCAGTAAGCCTAGTGCTCACCTGGCACCATACATAGTTATTATAATATTATTGCCTATATTCCCTATGCTGTATTTTACATCTGGTGACTATTTTATTAATGGCAATTTGTACATCTTAATCCCTTCACTTTTTCGCCCAGTCTCTAACCCTCCTCCCATATGGCAACCATCAGTTTGTACTCTGTATCTGTGAGTATTTTTCTGCTTTGATTTTTGTTTATTTTGTTTTTTAGGTTTCACATATGGTATTTGTCTTTCTGTGTCTGACTTATTTCACTTGACATAATGTGCTCTAGGTCCATCCATGTTGTGTGCAAATGGCAATATTTCATTATTTTTATTGCTGAGTAATATTCAATTATATATATGTATCACATCTTCTTTACCCATTCCTCTATCAATGGACACTTAGATTGCTAATATATTTTGGCTAAAGTAAATAATTCTGCAGTGAACATAAGGGTGCATTTATCTTTTCAAATTAGTGTTTTGGATTTATTTGGATAAATAAATACCAATAAGTGGGGTTGCTGGGTTATATTGTAGTTCTTTTTAAAATTTTTTGAAGCACGTCCATATGTTTTCCATAGTGGCTACACCAATTTACTACCAACAGTTCATCCTCATCATTGTGCAGAATGCCATGTTAAGTACTGTATGGCCACTGGAAGGTGTTAAATTCCTTTGAATAATGGATGGAAAATTAGAAAACATTATTATAGTTGTTTACTTTGTGGGAGTGTAGCAAAACAACTCTATGGAAAGTCTAAGGTGAGACAACAGACAACCCCCAAGCTGAGGAAAGTTTTGGAGACAGGTACCCAGAGCAGCTCCTGAAGAAGTCTTTTTAGGTCTTAAATTATGATAACCCACAGCATAATATAGATACCGTGGGTGGAATGTCTTGGATTCTTGCCATTTTATTTTTGATGTATTTTCTTCCCAGTGAATGATTATCTCAGGAGTCAACAATTTTGACAGTTTTGACATATTTGTAGTAATAGTCTTCTAGGAGAAATAGTCATTTAGAAAAACAGTAACTGCTACAAAATGGATTCGGAAAAATAAATACCCGCTGAGATCCCTAAACCTTCATGTCAAATAAGAAAGAGCCATCAGTGTGTTTGCTGCTCCACTTGTGGGCCTAATCAGCCTGTGCTGCCTTACAGGATGGTCAGAGTAGTTAATTAAGAGCCAGGGGAGCTCAATCCTACAGAGCAGAGACCAGTTTACAGTGAATGCGGGGTGAAGTAGCTTATGGCCAGTGCTAACACATTAACCCCAAATCCGTTAACCAGTAGGGTTTAAAGAACAACAACATCTAAATTGGGCTTTGAATAATTGATGACATCCGCTGAACTATTAAAGAAAAACGTCTCTTTCCTCTAGGAAGCCAAATACCTGTCAATAAGCTTCTTTTCTTCTCTGATTGGATACATGCTCTCTCAAGAATGTTGTCTTTCCTCTGAAACATGACGAGGAACTCCAAGGAGGGAGTGTCCCTCAGCCCAGCCTACCTCCTCTCACAGTCCGGGACCCCTCAGGTAGGGTCCCTAGGCTTGGTCAGAGATCAGGGCCTATTGGGGCTTTCCGTGCCCTGGCTGCTGGCAGCTGGCCTTGCCCCTGCAGCTGTCACTGCTTGCCATCTGTGCGGCGCTGCCCCCCACCTCCCCTGCCATTGGTCGCCTCCCTCTGCGGGAGACAGGCATGGGGTACAATCCCTTGTCTGGCCTGGGCCTTTCTCTGCAGGGCAATGGCGGGGCCCTCTGACCAATTGCATTACGCCTGCCTTGGCTGGCCTGGCACCAGTGCGTGTCATAGCATGGTCGTCCGGATGGTCGTGCTGCTATTCAGTAGTTCAGTTGATTTTCATATTACACTTTTATTATTATAGATGTAGCTACACAACAGGAGGGAAACAGTAATTAAAAATTAACTTTTTTGCTAAAGGTTGTTGGGTATGAGAGTGGGATTATGAGAGTGTCCACCACAACACAGACTTTGAGAGAAAAGGAACTGCTTTTTAAATCAATCAAAAGACAGGTTTTTAAAATATAGTGATTACAAAGGATCTTATAAAATAATTTATTACAAACTTGTGTGAATCTTTTCCTCTGATTAAAAAAAGTAATCTTTCTAACCATTGAACTCTGTCTAACCTTCAAAAAGAGTGTTTTGTGCAGAATCAGTTCTTGCTGAGCTATGAAACAGTGCTAATGCAAGTGGCACTTCTGGATCAATTTTTCCTATTCCTTTTTCTTGTGCATTGTAGATGTTACATCTCTAATAGTTTCCATAGAAATAGCTAATGTTGGACTTTTGAAACTGTAGTGATAAGGGGGTGGAAGAACAAGGAAGATAGTTTGGGAATGAATGACCAGTGGATGTGTTCAAACAAAGTAAAGGATGCATGACATTAAAGTGCTGAATGAAACACTTTGGAACAGGGTTTTACAAACTCGGTGAGCAATGGTTGGACATAATAAAGTTGCAAGTCAAAAGTCTGGATGTGAAATTCTCATCCTAAAATACGTGCGTCTATTTGGAAATGTACTAGTATATACAATGCCTTCGTCTTAGTCTGTGATGCTAGTCTTCTGGCCATCACAGCCTTACTCATTATATAAAAAGAAATAGCTAACATTGGCGATACATTCCTTTATCCAATAAACATGTATGAAATGCCCATTGGATGCCAGGTTCTCTTCAAGGCGTTTGGGATACATCAGCCAACAAAGCAGAAAAGAACCTTTCACTGAGCTTACACTGGAGTGGGGGTGTAGACCCTAAATGGCGGGGGAAATCTTATAAATCAATCTTGTTGTGTGGCGGAGGGGGGGGGGAAGGGAAAATTTGAGTAGAATAAGACAGCTGGGTTTTGGGTTATAATTTGACCAGGGTGATGGGGAAGCCTTACTGAGAGCATGCACAAAGTTGAGGAAGTACACCATTGAAACATCCAGGGCAGTTGTCGGCAAACTGCGGCTCGCGAGCCACATGCGGCTCTTTGCCCCCTTGAGTGTGACTCTTCCACAAAATACTGGCTCTTCCACAAAATACTGACTTCTGCGCATGGGCCACGAAGTTTCAATCGCACTGTACGTGCGTGCCCACACGTGGTATTTTGTGGAAGAGCCACACTGGAGGGGCCAAGGAACCGCATGTGGCTCGCGAGCCATGGTTTGCCAACCACGGATCTAGGGGATCCTTCCAGGCAGAGGGACAACGCCAAGGAGGAAGAGTGCCTGCGCATTCCTGCTGCAGCAAGGACGCCAGTATGGCTGGAGGAGGAAGAGTAGGTTGGAGGATTGTAGGTCAGAGATGTAGCTGTCAGCCAGATCATTCGAGTGTTTAAGCCATCTGAAGGATTTTGGCTTTTACTCAGACTTAAAGGCAAAGCCATTAGGTCATTGGTTTTCGAAGGATAGTCCCTCGACCAGCAGCACCAGCATCATCTGGGGAATTGTTAGAAATACGAATTCTCAGGCCCCATCCCAGACAAAAATTTCTGGGGAGGGGCCCAGCAGTCTGTGTTTTAATAAGTGCTCCAAGCGATTCCGATACATGTTCAAGGTGGAGAAATGCTGCCCTAGATGATTCCAAGCGAAAGAATGTCATGATCTAACTTGATCGTTTATCTTAAGACTACTATGCATTGGCCATTTGTAGGAGAGCACCATGATTTATTCTCCAAATGTGGGCCTTTTTTTGTGAGTAGAAAGGCAACTAAAAATAATTAACAGTTATAGTCTATCTACAACAGGTTATCAGCTGGGATTTTCCAGGGCAAACCAGGACATAGGAGACCACAAGGCACTCATTTATTCCATAACATATTACAGGATTTTCTTCTAAAAAGAGATCTAGTAACCAAAACAGCCTACTGCTACACATGGAAAAGAGAAAGAGGAAAAGCATTGTGAAAGGTGGCTTCCCATTCTGGAACCTTTCGCTCTCATTAGCGACACCCAGCCTGCAGTTCACAGGATGGCTCTCTCACTTGAAAATGTAGACAAGTTACCATGCAAATCTGAAATGATTTAAACCGAAGCTGGAGCCAGAATGGGATTTTTTTATGGAAGCCTGACCTTTGGTCTTGCTCATTTCATTACCAAGTATTTTACTGCTGACATTTAGTCTGGGCCAAAGTTTGTCCCTATGCATTTTGAAGTCATGACATTTCATCATGTGGTATTTTGCTTTTGATTAAGGTGCTATATAGCATCAGTTACCTTGTCAATTTAACAGTACTTAAATATTTTACACGAACATGCTCTGTTTTAAAAATGTGGCTGTATCTAATTTGATATTTAAATGAGGACTCTCTCAAGGGTGAAGTGTTGCTGTTTTGAAAGGCAGGCTGAGATGCATTCCAAACTGGCCCCAGGTAGACGTCAAGCGGGAGATCAGGCGGGGCAGCACCTATGATGGGTGTCTGCTCCTCTTGCACTGTTTTCTCCCTGTGACGCTGTGGGGTACGTCACGTCTCAGGAGACCTCATTTCAACATGGTCAAACCACAGTTACAAAGTGAAGATGCCAGTCTTCACTACTAAAAGCCTCGCCTAAGGAAAATGTAAACTAGCTAAAATAAAAACGCGTAAGTGTAACTTGAAAAGAGATTAAAGACTGAATCTGATGCCTCTCAAAGGCAGGCAGTCCCCAGACCACCTGTGTAAAGGTCACCTAGAAGACACATTAAATATAAAGACCATCACAGGCTTGCCTGCCAGACCTGCTGAATCAGGATCTCTGGCAGGGGTCTTGGAAATCTGCATTTTTAATAGGCACTCTAAGTGATTTTTATGCACACTAAAGTTTGTGAAGCACTGACATGCACAGGGTCCAAAAAAATTATTCAGGGCACAAAAGGCGAAGACAAGAACAATTATAACGTTAAGATAATTTTCTGTGTTTAAAATCTTTTTGGTATAAATGATTGTAAATTAAGGAGAAAGAGGGAAGAAAGAGACATAGCAAAACCCAAAGGACTCACTGCAGGGAGCGGGAGGAAATGTTAAAAGCTTGGGAAGCAGCCACATAATTGCTGGGGGTGGGAGGTTTATGGCGCCTGCCTGGAGATCTCTTGGGATTAACTCCACATTGCTAATTTACAATCCCATGCTGCATCTGTCACTTTTACAAATCAATGAGAATGCCCACCCTTTAATAGCACGGGGTGACTTGTCGTGGTTGCTAGTGTGGGCCACTCAGATGAGACCTTTCAGGATGTCAGGAAAGAACCTTGGTGACGCACATTAACACACACACACACACACACTCCTTGATGTCACTTCTAATTTATTTTATCTTAAATTGTCAGCAAGAGGAAATCACGCCCATATTAATAACTAGATGTTGCATTTATGCCAAGAAAAATAAACCCTGCTGATAGCTCTGTAGACAGCTGGTTAGCTCTAAGTAGAGCCAAGAGGGGAAAAAAAGGCATGGCTTTTTTGTATTTGTGGAAATTTTATAATATTTAGGGAAGGGAACTGGTGGATGAATGGTTTCAATGTCTTTGTTTAAAAAAGGCATTTTGAAAAAATAATCAAGATTGTCATTAAACATGATTTTTACTATAAACAGCAGAAAAATGGAAATACTATTAAGATAAAGTTATGATAAGTGTCAACCATCTGGGAATCTAATTATGTTAAAGAAAAAGGAACTAAGACATTCTTTTTACTTTTCTAAAGACAAATGAAGAAATTAAGATGCTGCTTCTATGAGTCTCATTCTGATCAAAAAGCAAGAAATGAATTGTTCATGATGAGACGTGGTTACATGGAAATAAATGCTGGCCATAACCAGACATGGGACTCAAATATTTGACAGTAGATTTCAAAATTACTTACAGGAAAAAAGCGGGTTTGGCTTTTATATGAGCCTTAAGATAAATGTTGCTCAAGGGGTGTGGTAGGAAATTGAACTTCAGTTTATACAATCTCGGTTCAAATGGGGAAGAAAATATTTGTAAGGGAGCTGATTTAGCTGCACAAGAAGCTTTTTTGGAGACTGGGAATATAAAGGAACATGTGGAAGAGGTGGGAGAAGGGGCGCATAGCAAGGGATGGAAACAAAAGGGCTGCCCAGACTTGGAAGAGAAGTGTCAGAAGGGTTAGAGGCCAGAGTTACGGAGGCTTGAGGATCTGCTAAAGACAAGAAAAGGCTTAGCAAGCTAAGTTCAGAGACAGACTGTGAACAAAGACAGGATAGGGTCACTGCTGGGGGGAAACCGTGCACTGTTAACAGAGGGCTGAAATGTTTACCAGATTATCGATCTATTAAGCTTTATAAGCCCTAGGCCAAGCACAGTGCCTGTCAACCATCCAGTATATCACACATGTTGAAGGAATACATGGATAAGGAGTTCAGATTGTGAGAGCGATTTTGAAAATAGAAAAGTGGTAGAATAAATATGATTTTGATAAGAGAAATTTCAACACCAAGATAAAACATTCAATTAATAAAAGGAATTGGTTATTTTAAAGTTACATATCTCTGCCCACTAAGAAGAATGACATCCTAAGATGTCTAAGCTGACATTAGAACTGTCATTAACTATGTTCAGAATCAAAGTGTAGAGATTTCAAAGATACACTCAATACTGTTAACAGAGGGCTGAAGTGTTTACCAGATTATCGATCTATTAAGCTTTATAAGCTCAATCCAAAGGGAAAAAGAGATGGATTTTGGATATTACAGAACAGAAATGTGACTTTTTCTGCCATAATTCTATAATGTCTTATAAGGCAGGGAAATTGGAGTGATTTAGATTTAAAATTATAGTTAGAATTTACTAAAAAAGAAAAGTGTAATTAAAAACTAGTAGGATTTATTTTTATAGGATTAACTAAAGTCTATAAAGGAAATACAATTGTCATTGTGATTCCAGTAGGACACCCTTTTGTACTTAGAAAAAAATTGGTGAAGGTTTAATTTGGTGATGAAACAAATAAATGGATTTATAAATTTCAAGCATTCTCCAATAGGCCCAACATGGAATGAGATATTTCCAAGCTGTACTGTATGACTCTGTGTTTGGCCTTGTTTTATTCAATGTTTTGATCAATGGTTTGAATTTAAAAAACAAACAAACAGAAAAGGTACTTGTAAAATTTGAATATGACACAAAGCTGGAGACAAAAATAATATTATACTGCCAGTCCAAGCAAGATGGCATATACTCATTGTCTTAGTTTGGGCCGCTATAACAAAGCAACATACTGGGTGGTTTATAAACAACAGAAATGTATTCTCCACAGTTCTGGAGGCTGGAAGCCTGAGAACTGGTGCCACCCTAGTTGGGTTCTGATGAGGACCCTCTTTCAGGTTCCCCACTGCCTCCTCCTCACTGTGTCCTCACCTGGTGAAATGGATGAGAGAGATCTCTGGGGTATCTTTCATAATCCCATTCATGAAGACAGAGCATTCATAACCTAATCACCTCCTAATGTCCCCCACCTATTAATATCATCACATTGGAGGTTAGGATTTCAACATTCAAATTCGGGAGGACACAAACGCTTAGTCCATAACACTCACATCTTTGTTCACTAAGTACAACTACATACTCTAGAAACAACTCCAGCGACAACCAGAGGAGAACTCCAAAAGGTGGTGTGGTCACCCAAACCAAAGGTGTCCACATCCTAAAACCCAGAATGGATGAGTATGTTACCTTACATGGCAAAGGGACTTCGCAGATGTGATTAAATTAAGGAGCTGGAGATGAGGAGAATATCCTGGATTATCTAGGAGGGACCCTGTAATCACTAGGACCCTTATAAGAGTGAAGCAGGAAGATCAGCATTAGAAAAGGAAGACTGTGACATGATGGAAGCAGAGGGACTTTTTTTTAAAAAAATATATTTTATTGATTTTTTACAGAGAGGAAGGGAGAGAGATAGAGAGTTAGAAACATCGATCAGCTGCCTCCTGCACATCTCCCACTGGGGATGTGCCCACAACCAAGGTACATGCCCTTGACCAGAATCGAACCTGGGACCTTTCAGTCCGCAGGCCAACGCTCTATCCGCTGAGCCAAACCGGTTTCGGCAGCAGAGGGACTTTGAGAGGACATGCTGTTGGCCTTGAATATGGAGCAAGGGGCCACAAGCCAAGGGACACAGGCAGCCACTCGGCACTGGAAGAGGCAGGAAACAGGATCTCCCCTAGAGCTTCTAGACACCTGGATTTTAGCCAAATGAAACACAATTTTGAACTGACCTCCAGAACTATAGGAGAATAAATGTGTGTTGTTTTAAGCCGCTAAATTTGTGATAGCATCAATAGGAAACTAAACTAGTTAGTAAGAGGAAGGAGAACTAAGTAGCTCCTCCAGAACTGTGGGAAAAAAATGTCAGGATGCCTCATGTCACCCCCTCTCACCACCCAACAGAACATAATTCCTATATATTCCAACCCTTAACCTAGTAGCTACCTGCCCATTTAAGCCCATCCCTCCCCTTGATTAAACAGGAAAATGACTAAAATAAAATAAAATGGCAATACTAAATGTTGTTGAAATATGGAAAAACTGGGTCAATCAGACACTATTGGTGGGAATATAAAATGGTGGTCCATTCTGAAAAACAGAAAGTTTCCTATAATACTTTATATGCAACTCTCATAGGATCCAGCACTTTTCACAGAGAAGGGAAATCTATGCTCAAACAAAAACTTGTATGCAAATATTCGTAGTGGCTTTATTCAAAATAGCCCCAACCGAAAACTGTCTTTCAGTAGGTGACTGGTTAGATTAACCATGATACATCTCTAGCCTGGAATATTACCCAGTAATAAAAGAGTATGAACTACTAATACATGAAACAACTTGGATGACTTTTGTCAAGGGTTGGGGATGGTGGGAGGAGGTGGGTATGGCTATAAAATGGAATTAATAAGCAAGCATTTTGCAGATGGAACTGTTTTTTATGTTGATTATATCAATGTCTTTCTCTTGCTTGTAGTATAAGTTTTCAAGATGTTACCAGTAGGGGAAAGCTAAGGGTACATAAAATCTCTGCATTTTTTCTTACAACTACGTGTGAGTATATTTCAAAATTAAGTGTTTAATCTTTAAAAAGGCCTTGTGAAAATTAAAACCAAAAGTATGTTTATAGGTGACAGAATATTCAGTAGTGCTCCTGATAATTAATTCTCTCCGTTTTTATTTGTCATAAAAAGTTGTTTATCCTTTGTTTTTTCAGAGATATTTTCACTGGGAGTAGCATGCTGGGATGATCTTTGTGGTTTTCTTCCTACCTTGAAGATGTCACTCTATCATCTCCTGGCTTGTACAGTTTTTGATGAAAAATGTTCCTTTCTATGTAAAGTTTCTTTTTTCTCTCTGAGTTCCTTTACAACTTTCTCTTTGATTCTTAGCTTCTTTAATATGATGCGTCAAGATGTGAAGCTTTTGTTGTTTTGTTCTGCTTAAGGTTCTCTATACCATTTTAGCATCTGGAAACCTGAGCTAAAATCAGCTCGGGGGTACCTTCCCTTAGCTATAAAAGGGGAAGCAATGACAGATTAAGAACCTCTGAAAATCCTTTCCTTCATCGAAGTGCCACAAATAGTGCGAACTGGTCAAAATCAACATTCTTTAAACTTCAAATTAACAAAATGTTACAACAGTCAAGGAGCACTTATTCAAGAAAAAAGGCTGAATCTTGGTACGAACAGCAAGGAAATAGTGTATGAATTTGCCTTACTTCCATTCCCTTCTTCTCATCTTGATGGAAACCTTGAAAATTATGAGCCTCACAACCATGATCACTGTGAAACCCAGAGTGTAGCAGGACAAAATTGGTTTGGAGCTGCCCTAAAATCCATATCACTAAAGGATTGTTACTTTTGACTTGTATGACAGCTCTCTGTAAAAGCTCATTTTTAAGTATTTGTCTTTATTAGACCTGACTCAGAACTCACTCAGTGGGGAAAATCTTATCCATAGTGTTTGTTGAAAATAATATAAAAAGTTTAGGAAGTGTAAAGAAGAAGAAGAGAAAGAAGAAGAGGGAGAAGAAGGAGAAAGATCATCTTTGCTGTAATAAGAACAGAATTTACAGGTATGGGGTAGAAAGAATAAAGATATTTCAAATCATAAGAAGACTGAGAATGGATCATTATATTTCAGAATGTGGAATTATCTTGTATCTTGAGAGCAGTTTCAATGAAGTGGGGAGCGAAGATAAGAAAGAACGGGAAAGCAATTGAAAATAGGTACAGACAATCTTAGAATCATAATATTTCTGGTCTCCCCAATCCCTTAAATAACTACTTCATTGTGTAGGTGTGGAATGGAAACCCCAAGAAATTGATGAACAAAGAGATAGCTGGTCACTGGCACTCACATTTTTTCATTCTCATTTTAAATATGTCAGTCACACAAAATTGCTTGCTTCTAAACAAAAAATGGTAGATTATTTCTATTGATTATTAGCTAAAAACATATTCTAGACTTTAGAAATAAAATATTTTTCCTTTGTCTAAAAAGAAGCGGGCCATTATTTTGGTTGTGCCATTGTAAGAAAGACAAAAATACAGAAATTATTTTCCAATTCCTTTTTTCATGCTGCTATCTATTTCAGAGAGGTAGTGTGTTATTTGCCCCTCAGTTACCATTATACAGACACCATAGCCAGTGATTCATTGAACTAGGAATGTTAACAACAAAAGGACAACTGTATTTTTTATTTGGTCACTTTTTTCATGGACTTAACCCCACAAAAGAATATTATCTCTGGTTCTTAAATTTTTTGCTCAGAGTGAGTTGTATTTTTTTTTTTTGGAATAATAAGAATTGAATTTCTCTTTTTTACTCAAAATCAAAGTCTTCCAAAGGCCTCTCTGTACCACCCTTCCCCCTCTTACCTATTTTGATGCTCTCCAGAGAGTATTAGATGGGTGAATAATATCAAGTTTTTATCTAAATATTGCCCAGCTCAGCATGACCTCATAGAAGAAAATGGAAAGAATAATCACGGTGGTCAAGGAGCTAAAGACTAAACTTGATCCATAATTAAACAATGCATTCACATGGCTAAGCAAAGAGCTTGCAGCTATTACTAGTTTCTGATGTTCTTTTATAAGACATTATCTCCACTTGAAAGCTTTCTTTTAAGACTCTTCTTTGACAAGTAGTCTAAATTATTTGCTGCTTCCAATATTAATTTTTGTTATATATTTCTAATGTATTCCATACAATGGCATAGAAACATTTTATGCAGATTTTTAATTAAGATTAGTCAGAGCTACCATGCTAATAATAATAACAAATAGACACATCCCAGACATATACACTGTGTAGTTCTGGCTCATTAGATAGAATATGTAGAAAATAGTAATCAAAGAATCATTTCTTTGAACATTTACTTTAATTATGGTACTATGTACTACATATAATATTTATTCTAGGGGTGTGTAAAGGATTTTAAGATGAAAAGTATAATTATGGTAATTATGATTTGAGGACTTTTTTTTTCTTGAATGTTTTTAGGAGGTATGTGTGCCATAAAAAAATATTAAATAAAAAAAGGCTCTGGGCATGAACAAACACTTAGTTTTTTAATAATTCTCATCATAGTCAATGCTGTTCCCATATTAGCATATTATCATTTGGCCTTTTTTCTTTTTCATAAAAACCTTCTTGCTTAATTATGTAGAGTGTAATGTCTCAGGTTTTCCTTGGGTATGGAGCACTTAGCATTGCATATTACTATGGAAGATATGCTTCTGTAGATATTTTTTACTTTTTGGATCTGAAAAGAAAATAAATGCATGTGTTTTTTCTCTTATTTTGGGTTTCTTTGTGAAGAGAAAAGCTTTGACACATTAAAACAATGGATGTAAAATTTTTCTTATTTTCTTTCTGAAATGCCATATATCATATAAAATACATATGCATAATAAAGAATAGAAAAAAATAGTGAAATAGTGGACTAGTTTACAGTGATCCTTAAACAACATCACACAAACACATACTTATATACTCACAAATCTATACTCACATATGATGAATTGCCTATACAAGGAAAATATTTCTTTCTTAAATGTAAAATAAATATTTTGAATAAAACTTTATTTATACCAATTTTTAGTATACTCATATATTTAAAACAAAAAAAGTGAAGCAAAATGGAAAGTTCCAGAACAGAAAAAAATTTACTACAAATCTCATCACTCATCACTCAACATTAGTTTTGATGATTGTCAACCTAGTCTCCATTCCCACAAAGCAGCCTAAAAGGTAGAAATAGTTTAGACAATGAAATAGTATTATGCCTTGTATTTTAAACTTAAAATCACACTTAATTTTGATTCCAAGAGTGGCTTTCTAAGCTAGCAGTGTGGTCTTTGTTAGCTTCCACCATGGCATTCCATGGCCAGGGCCAAAATGAGCAGAAGGTGATGGTGCAGCCATCAACCTCATCTTCAGATACTTGCAAAATAGAGCTCAGATTCATGTGTGGTTTTATGAGTAAGTGAATATGCGGAGAGAGGGCTGTATCATTGTGTGTTGTTGTTGTTTTTTTGCATTGTTTTGTTTTTTAATTTATCTTTATTGTTGAAAGTATTACAGATGTCCCCTATTTTCCTCCATTGACCCTCTCCACCCTTCTCCACTCCCCCCTCCAAGACCTTCACCACACTATTGTCTGTGTCCATGGGTTATGCATACTTGCCTATAAATTCTTCATTTAATCTCTTCCTGCCCCCCCCCCTCAATCCCCCTTTAAGTATATAAACCTCACAATAGATGATGCAGAAGAGATTCATTGTAAAACAAAGCCAGGAAAACAACTGGGTTGGATCATGCTAAAAGGAGATAATATTACTTGGTTCCAAAGTATCTCTAACTAGAAATGACCAATGATGTGAGAAATTATTGAGAAGCAATATAGTTTGTGGATTTTAGGTGTCCTTCGTTGGTAGTATAGTTCTTAAACATTTCCATATTGCTTTCATTACTTTTATGTTATTACCAGATGCAATCAAGGATGTTTAATTGTTTTTGTTGAAAAATTATACTTAATTTTATTTGACTTTAACTGAAGGAAAGGAAACTAAGGTGAAACAAAGAATTACTGAAGCTTGTGTGTGTATGTGTGTGTGCACACATGTATATAAGACATATCTCTTAATGATAGCTTTAAATTGAGAATAAAAAATTAGTGTCTTTTATTTATAGCAAAAAATAACGAGTTTAATAAAATATAATATTTAGTTTACAGATTTGTTGAGAGAGTTAGAGAACCAAGTCCATGAACTACGATTCAGTGAGTACTATATGGAAGCAGAGCAAAGATCTAAAGTGATTAAGAAGTCACTACCACCACTTCTACAGTTCATATCTGAAATGCTAGAAACATTATATGACAAGTATTACTAAAATCTAAACTTATCTGGCTATCCATTCCAGATAAAGAAAACCAACCAAATAGCAATGACAAACTAAATACAGCCAGGTTTGTTACATTTCTTGCTTTGGAACTGAAGATTTGTGAAAGCTTTTGTCTAGTAGATCTGGGTCCATGTGCCTGCCAGCTGGCTGCCAGATGGTTAGAGAAGCAAGTGTTCTGGATTGTACCTCTACAATGATGGGATGCATAATATGGGGACATATATTGTTGTGGTTTTGAAGAGTTGGATGGTCACAAATAACAGTTATCTATTATATATCTCCTGTTTATTGATCTCATAATTTTCTTTTTTCATTATATACTTCTCCTTCAATGGAACACATTCAATACTACTGAGAAATTGTACATGGGAGACAAAATTTTGAGCACTTGCATAGCTAAAAAGAGTTACTTTTAACTAATACTTCAAGTTTGAAATATATTTGACTCCCTGCTAGGAAATATGGGGAAAATATCACTCAGATTTCCTCCCACATTTGATCTCTTAGCTTTCATTTTTAATTATATTATCATTTCCAAGAAGTATGATATTCACATTGGATTACGTAACTATAATTCAGTTCTTTAATCTTCAGTGTTGGCATAAATGGACCCAAATCTCACTAACCATGCTTTTCTACAGTTTTCATTTTTTTAAGCTCTTTATATTGTGTTGTTTCCTCTTTGGCTACATTTCACTAGGCAAGAGTGGGAAGTTCTGCCTTTTCCATGAAATATAAAGGACAATTATACTAAATATAAATTTGGTGTAGCACTTTTTCTTAGAAGTTGAGAGATATTTCTTCCGTTTCTCTGGAACTGAAGAATTTTTTTGGAGACCTCTGAAGACTGACTGACATTCTCCTTTGAATGTTACTTACTTTTTCATTCATTCATAAATGTTTATATGATTCTTCCTTTATTCTTAAAGCCTGAGGAATTGCCAGAAAGCATGCTTTTATAGCAAACTCTCTCCATCCATTTTTCCTGGAATACCAAGAGACTTGATCTGTAGATTCAAGCCTGCTATGTTTCAAAACAATTTACTTTAGTGGCATACTTGAATTTTGTAGTACTTTGGAATGCAAATTATATATAAGTCAATGTCCTTTGCTGGACCCATAACTTTATCTGCAGTCATGTTCATGTTTCCTTATTTTTTCTACTATTATGTTAGCCCATCCACTATGCTTTGACTTTGTTTTCAGTGGCATTTTTAATGTGACTTTTGGAACCATTTATTTTTGTTGTTCACTTGCATTTCTTTCCTAAGATCAATAAGACCACTTTTCAACACGTTCTTTTATATTTCTTTACTTGAACACTTGTGCCTGTAACTCTTTTTCCATTTGCAAAATTTAAAACAGTTCTATCACCTGCAATTTCTGTTTCTATGACATTACCTGCATTCCTTTGAATAATTCTTTTTATATCTCTTCTACACTAGCCTTTTAAATACTTTTTCATTTTATATAAGAAGCATGGTTGCATGTGTAGTTTTTATGTTAGAGTTTTGGTGGTTACTTGATAAGAGACACATCTCAATGACCCTGTAGGCCTTCCTTTTGGTAGCTTAGCTGAGAGCTGGTCCAGTGGACTGAACTCCTGGTCTGCTGAGAGCCAAGGGATTGGCTCATGGAAGCAGTCCTGGCATGTAAGGCTGCTTCCAGGGCTCTTGGTCTGTGCATATTGAACTTTGTTATACATAATCCTTATGTTGTTCCAGAGCCTAGAGATAATTCATATATTTCTTGTTGCTTAGTGTAGGGATCAGAAATACTACAACCCAAAGGCCAGATCCAGCCCACTGCCTGGTTTTGAATGGCATCTTAGCTAAGAATTGTTTTTACATTTTTATGTAGTTAAAAAATCCAAAGAAAATGAATAATTCCTGAAACATGAAAGTTATATAAAATTCAAATTTTAGTATCCTCAAATAAAGTTCAGTTGAAACACAGCCCTGCTCATTTGTTTATGGACTGTCTGTGGCTGCTTTCACACTGCCATAGCAGAGTAGAGTAGTTGCAACAGAGAGTATATGGCCCACAGAGGCTAAGGCTACCTCTGTAAAATACATGCTATCTGGTCCTTTATAGAAACCATTTGTCTACCCATGACTTAGAGAAACTGGGTGTTTCCCAGTCCCCATATGAGGCTTACCCATAAATATGCAGCATGCTGTTAGGCACATGCTTACTCCTGCAGTACTCAGTTGCATATCCCGCACCCTGACCAAGCCAGACCCTTTCTCCTAGAAATCTGGCTCTGATTCATACAGAGCATCTGGGTCTAACTCTAAACCATGTTAGAGAAAAATGAGAGTGTGGGGATCTACTAGTATACTCAGCCTGCTATTTCTCTGCTTATAAATGTCCCCCTAATAAATTCTCTGTTATAATGGGACCTTGTGATGCTAGTGGCATGTGCCTATGACATTCTTGTATGACATTACTCATCTTTGAATGTTAACAGCTGCTAATGGAAAGGCATGTGAGGGTCTAAGGAGGACAAGCAGTGACTGGAAGACAAAAACATCTAAAGCAATACACAGCTTCTATTTTGTTCTTTCCCACCATTTTGAGCTCTCCAACTGGATCTGGATGGGGACATTTTAAAAAATCTTTCTAGACAAACTCTAGAACTCTTATAATTAATCATAACTATATATCATCTTAAATACTAGGAAATATATACATTGTTGTTGATCCCTCATTTTGGTTATCATTTACAGTATTTGGCAAGTGATCTTAAAAAGTTGTTCTGTTAGCCATGATAATTTTCTTGCTACCTTGATGAGGGAATTTTCCCCCCCATCATTAGTTATTTTTTGTTGGTGGTGAAATTTGAAGAAGCTGAGGAAAGAAAAATTTTCTTCTGCCATTTTAGAGTAGAAACTCCAGGCTGTTTTTGTACCCTTATAATTTTTTTTTTTTTAGAATAATGTATAATTGATTTTGTTCCATGCTCCTGAATTTAATTTCTGTCTGGACATTAGACTACTAAGATTTTCAGCTATATGTGCAAGAAGAATCATTAAGATTTATTTAAACTTTCAATTTGACATTCTTAAGACTATACTTTCAATTGGATATACGAGGCTTATGCTAGTAAGAGTGATTAGTTAAGTCCTTTGTAAACATAACACCCATTATTTCTTCTGGTAGAAAGAAAATAATGTTGACTTCCAAAAAAAACCATGAGTCATAATTACAAAACACTTCCCTCAATTCCCCCATATCAGCTACCAAGCATTTTCTTTCACTTATTCTTTAAAACCAAGTTAACTTATTTTGCAGGTTGTCATAATTTCAGGATATATTGTATATACCTCTTAAAATAATTCTTAGAAACTGCATGTGTGAAATTTTCATGTGAAAAATTTCTGAATGAAGTTTATTGTGAATTCCCAATTAGACAAGGATTTCAGGATTTTCTTTTTCTTCTTCTTCTTATTTTTAAAAGTAAGATTTTTTTGGCAAAATGTTTTAGGAGTAGTAAGCCAAGACTGAAAGAATAAAATTAATAGGAATGTCAATTGTATATCTACACTAATAAAAGACAAAGATACTAATTGCCTGTCCCTTCGCTTTGCCAAAAGCCATGCCCACCAGCCAATCAGAGCGACTATATGCAAATTAACCCAACCAAGATGGCGGCTGGCAGCCACAGAGCTGGAGCAAGCAGGAGGCTTGGTTGCCCCAGTGATGGAGGAAGCCAAGCTTCCCACCTGCCCTGGCCAGCTGTGGAAGTTCGCTCAAGGCAACAAAGTTTCAATTGTAGAAGATAAATAAATCCCAGATACCTGCTTCCAGCCAGCCTCCACTGGGAGCTTGGGTGGCTGGGGGGCTTGGCCAGCCTGAAAATAGCCATCAGCCCCTCACCCAGACTGGCCAGGCACCCCAGCAGGACCCTCCACCCTGAAGGAGGTGTGGCAAGCCTGCAAATAGCCATCAGCCCCTCACCCAGGCTGGCCAGGCACCCCAGTGGGGACCCCCACACTGAAGGGGCTGTGGCCAGCCTGCAAACAGCCATCAGCCCCTCACCCAGGCTGGCCATACCATCATGGGGTGAGGGTTCCCACTGGGGGGCTTGGTCAGCCTGCAAATAGCCATCAGCCCCTCACCCAGACTGGCCAGGTACCCCAGCAGGACCCTCCACCCTGAAGGAGGTGTGGCAAGCCTGAAAACAGCCCTCAGCCCCTCACCCAGGCTGGCCAGGCACTTCAGTGGGGACCCTCACCCTGAAGGCAGTGTGACCAGCTGCAAACAGCCATCAGCCCGTGGTCAGTATGCTCCCACAGGGAGAGCTCTGCTCAGCCACAAGCCAGGCTGACAGCTGCCAGTACAATGGTGGTGGTGGGAGCCTCTCCTGCCTCCTCAGCAGTGCTAAGGATGTCCGACTGCAGCTTAGGCCTGCTCCCTTCTGGCAAGTGGACATCCCCCAAGGGCTCCTGGGCTGCCAGAGGGATGTATGACTGCCAGTTTAGGCCCAATTCCCCGGGGAGCAGGCCTAAGCCAGCAGGTGGTCATTCCCCAAAGGGTCCCAGACTGAGAGAGGGCACAGGCCGTGCTGAGGGACCTCCCAAGTGCACAAATTTTTGTGCACCGGGACTCTAGTAGGATAATAATTTGAATAACATAAAAAGAGAAGTTTCAGGTGTTTTTTGTTGTTGTTGTTGTTGTTGTTGTTGTTGTGTGTGTGTGTGTGTGTGTGTGTTTAAAGAAGACTCACTTAATAACAATCAACCACAAGATATGAAGCTGTGTAATTCCAAGATCTAGTAGCATTTTGGGGAGTTAGAATAAAGACAAGCATTAGATATTGATTTTATCTTGAGTACAATAAAATGTGAAAATATTTACAGAAGGATGTGAGCCATGATTAAAATTTTTAAAAATTGTTTTCCCTTTGTTTAGGATTCTGTGATGTCTAATAGGTATCATTTTCTAAGAAAAGGAAATATAATTTTACCTATGATGAGTTAAAACCTTATATATTAATATATTTTTATTGATTTTAGAGAGAGGGAGGGAGAGGGGTAGAGAGATAGAAACATCAATAAAAGAAAAACATTGATTGGCTGCAGTAGGGGATCGAGCCCGGCCAGGCATGAGTAAAAACTTTTGATTAGCTTTGTTTCGATTCCTCTATGTCCCAAGTTGAATAGAAATTTGTGGTAAAAAGGGGAAATTATTCAAAGATGGCACAGAACAAATTGAAAAAACTGCTCATAACTAAGATAATAGATGAAAGCAGAATGTTTATTGGATTCTTTTCTTCTCAACTCTTTAATGAGTAATGATGTTAACAACAATTGTTTTCTTCCTTATCCTCGTAGTGAGGAATCATTAAAATAAAAAATATTATGCACACTGTTAAGATTTCACACTTCTACTTAATTCAAAGATAAGTTGTGGGAAATTCTTACAATGCCAGTGTTTTTTCCACATGGTTTGTCTTCTGCTATTTATAACATTATAACTTAAATTCTATTATTGCCATAGTAAATAAATTATTTAATATTCTTGAAGATTATTTCCTTCATTTAAAGCCAAGATTGTTAATATTTATGTACAGCTCAAGCAAATTTATCTTAATTCTTCCATATAATGAATTAACAAAAATTGTCAGTTTAATCTGTAATGTGTGGTTATGATTATTGGGATATATTGCTTAAATAAACATCTTACATTGGCTACTTGTTGTAGAAATAACATAATATGACCTAAATACTATGCCATTTTTCAATCATAAAGGTTTTATTAACTTTATTTATTTTACCTTCTCTGATATCACTAATTTATGTATCATTATGAATACTCATAGACAATCTTTTCCATTTAGGAATTAGTCTCTACACAGAAAACACAAAAGTTGGAATGAAGGAGAAGATATTATATCCAAGAAATGGTAATATGTAAGTACCATTAACTAACTATTTCATCTTCATTGTAGGTAGGAATATTGAAATAGTTGTGTTAATTAACTGTATATAACTAAAAGGAAAAAGTCTGAATAATTGAGAACAAAAAGGTATATAAATACTTCCAAGTTCTGACAAATACTATAATCCTGTCTATGCAAAGATATGCCATTTTGAGTACCAAAGCTTCTCTCCCCTCCACCCACTGCAGATATTTTATATCTCACGAGACAGGATTTCTAATACCTAACTTGTTCCAGTTTCCCCAAAAAATGCTTTTGATTTTAATTAGTAGTAATCAATAAGCATGTTTCTTTGGATTTTTTAAACAAAATATTAAATTCCTGGAGTGAACGTCTTTCATTCCCAGGTATGATGAGCTACCATTTGACAGATTACCACTTCTTCTTAAAGCAAATGTACAAATTAAAGTTGAAGGCTTTAGAGAAACACCAAGGCAACCAGGCATTAGAAAGCCAAATTCCAGATGGAAGGGAATCAAATATGGGGAGTTGACCCTGTATAAACCACTTTTCTTATAGTAGCACCACAGATACTTGGCAAAGAGAGAAAGGCTGAGAATACAGGAATAGGTCTACAGATAAGAATCAGAGGAGCTAGCATCAACTCTGGCAATTTCCCAGGGCTAGAGACATAAAAATTAGAGTCTACAGCATAGGACTGCCAAGATAATTAGGACTTAAGGGACTAAGATCTAGATGTTTGTTTTTTTCTTTAATTATTTTTTAAATTTATCATTTTATTTTATTTTTTCCATCACCATTTATCCCCTCTATGCCCTCTTCCACCTCCACCAAACCCCCTCCCCCAACACTCACCACACTGTTGTCCACGTCCATGAGTTCTCTCTTTTTTCCTCAATCCCTCTACCAATACCCCCAACATTTCCCACACACACCAGAGCTGTTTGCCTGATCTCTATTTTTGAGTATGTCTCTATTTTGCTTGGTAATTCAGTTTGTTCATTAAATTCTACATATGTGTGAAATCATACGGTACTTGTCTTTCTCTGACTGGCTTATTTCACTTGGCAAAATGTTCTCCAGGTCCATCCATGCTATTGCAAAGGGTAAAATTTTCTTCCTTTTTGTGTCAGAATAGTATTCCATTGTGTAAATGCACCACAGCTTTTTTATCCACTCATCTTATGGACATTTGTGCTGCTTCCAAATCTTGGTTATTGCAATGAGCATAGGGGTACACATATTCTTTTAAATTAATGTTTTGGGTTTCTTTGGATAAGTTCCCAGAAGAGGAATTGGTGGATGAAAAATAAACTCCATATTGATTTTCCCCAAAATGCATCTACAATAATAAGAGAAAAACATGCAAATTTATCGTACTTTCACGACGCCTTAAGCCACGCCCATCGGCCAATCAGAGCGACTATATGCAAATTAACCCAACCAAGATGGCGGTTAATTTGCATATACTGGCTGGAAGCAAAGACTGAAGACAATGTGGAAGCGAAGCACTACAAAAGGGAGCAAATTAGAGGCCACGGAGACAGGAAGGAAGCCAAGGCTGTGGAGGTGGGAGGCGGGAGCGGGAGGAGAAACAAACCAGCCATGCGGCTGGGAGCAGGAGCAAAGCCCGCCTCAGCAGGTTTTGCTCCCTTCTCTGCTTCACTCCAGCCGCAGGAAGCCCTATTCTTGCAGGAATCTTCCTGCAATGGGCCTCTAGTCTATAATAATAAAAGCATAATATGCAAACCGACCAAACCACTGAAGAGCAGAATGCCATCTGGACTACATTCTGGACGACCACACTATGGCACGCACTGGCGCCAGGCCAGCCAAAGTGGGACTGATGTGATTGGTCAAGGGGCCCCGACCTTGCCCCACAATCACCCCTCAGAGGGAGGCTCAGGGCACCCTTTGCAGGGTGATCAGTGGGGGAGGGGCCTCTGCAATCGATTGCCCCATAGAGGGAGGCCCAGGCCACCTGCTGGTGGGGTGATCGATCATATTGACCCGTCATTCCACCGTTCGGTCGATTTGCATATTACCTTTTATTACATAGGATTTCTTATTCTTTCACAACATGTTATGTTTCTCAAATATATTTAGCCAATGAAAGCAACTTTCTTTATGCACTTGGACTAAGGAATATGTTCTTCTATATGTGTTTTGAAAAATGCTACTTTGACACATATGAAAGAATGGTATTGAGGATTTTCCTGGTTATCCTCTTTAGTGAACTATTTTAGTTTTATATCCAGCTACACCTTGATCCCTCTGATGACTGGTCAATACCGCAATGAACAGGCAAAACACAGGCTGGACTAGCAGAGCCATCCTCAGGAGGCCTACAATTGTAGGGTGGTATAGCAGAGAGGGGAAGAGGTGTAACATTTGGACCTTTCTCCTCCATTATGTCTGCCACAACCAAACAATTCTTCAGCCAAGATCTCAGTGCCCAGAACACGGAGCTCCAGTTTCTCACATTGGCCTGCATGTTAATCCTCAGACTTACTATTTTCTTTTCCTCAAGGCATTGTGGCTTTTTGGTTTAGTGGGTTTTAGAGGAAAAACATATCTGGAAGAGGCCACAGTATGTAAGTGATAGCAAAAGTACTAGCAAAGAGCATTAAAGCAATTACCTTGGATATGAAATTACAAGTGTTGAGGCAGCTGGAGGTCAGTAGAAATTGCCATCGTATTTCAAAGGCTTCAGGGCTCACTATTGCTCTGTGGGAGTGTTGTGATAATAAAAGCATAATATAAGCCTAAGGAACTTTAAAGGCTATTAATTGGATTCAGCATAAAAGAATTATGGAATTAGAATTGTTGTGCTCTCAATGATCATTTAATTGCATTAAGATGACAAAAATTTTGTTTTACAACAGTTCAACACAGTAAACAGAAAATGATGCTCTGAATATAAAAAATTGTTTCATACTCAACTATAGAAAAGTATGACATACTAGTTGAATGCATGACTATGCCAAAATAAATATGATTACATGATTACATGTACATAATCTCATGCATGGGCAAGAATGTTTCTTTTCATGTGTGAAGGGATACTGAAATCAGGTTGCTATATTTTTCTAAGAACTATTTTAAGTAATTGAATGTACAAATGGAAATTATTTCATTTTGAATGTGATTTCTTAAAACTTATAAATATTTTATAATTTATTATAAAGGCAAGAGATAGAAATTATAACTTCTCAGTGTTATCTTCTAAAACTGTTTAAGAAAAACATAATGAAAACATTTCCAATACTGGCTTCTATTCCAGAAAACTTTTGATTGCTTGCAAATTACCAGAACTTTAAAAATGTTGTATCACTGATGCTTTGGTAATCATTAATGCTATGCTTGTCAGCTTTAGTTTGAAATAAGAGAGGGAAGTAAGGTATTATATTAGGGAATTAGCAAAAAGGCAGCCACAACAACACAAACCCTCCTAAATATTAAAAGAAATACTCAACTGCTAAAAGATAGAAAAAAAGGAAAGAAGATGAAGGGAGGAAGGGAGGAAGGGAAGAAGGAAGGGAGGAAGGAAGGAAGGAAGGAAGGAAGGAAGGAAGGAAGGAAGGAAAACCAAGAGATACAAGCCACATAATGAAAAATTAGGTGTTTGTGTGTATCTGTATGTAAGAGAAGAAGTGAGTTTATGTTTGTAAGACTAGGCATGTATGTGTATAGGAAGATAACCTCTTAATGACTCAATTTTCCCTCAATTGATTTATCAATTTAACATGATCTCTTAAAATAATCAATGTTTTATTAATTTGGTGTTACATTAGTTTACTTAGATGTCCATATGGAAAAATAATCAAACAAGAATATCCAGTAAAAGCCTTATAAAAGAGAGCAATACACATGTTGGTGCGAGGGGAATCTTACCCTACCTGTCAGTAAATATATTAAAGTCATTATAACTAAAACAGGTTGGTATTGACTCATTAATAGAAATATAGAAAATCTAGAACTAGAATTATTTGTTTATGAAAACTTAGTAGATGATAAAAGGTTGCAAATTTTGTCAGCAGAAAAAGATGGACTTTTAAATGAGCGATCTGGAGACATTGCAAAGCCATTCAGAGAGAGATAAAAGTCTTGTATCACATTAAAGTAGGAAGGATAAAGAACTAAATATTACCCAACCAGTGTGGTTCAGTGGTTCGACTCCTGGTCAGGGCACATACCCAGATTGCAGACTCAATCCCCAGTAGGAGGCAGCCTATTGATGATTCTCTCTCATCACTGATGTTTCTATCTCTCTCTCCCTCTCCCTTCCTTTCTCTAAAATGAATAAAAATGTATTTTTTTAAAAACCTAAATGTTAAAAATAGAATGAAAACTAAAGGAATATATTAGTAATCTGGTAGCGAGGAAAATTTCTCTACTTGGAATTTAAGTTCCAGAGATAAAAAGAAGGAAGATTAATACATTTGACTACATAAATATTTTTAAAGATAGCTTTGTGTGGCAAAAACACACACCAAAAAACAGGCAAAATAAAAATCAAGTAACACATGAAAATAGTTGCAACATAGGTAAAAACCAAAGGGCTAATGTATCTAATATACAAAGAGGTCCTATAAATTGTTAATAGGAGAGACAAAAAAAAAAAAACAGTAGAAAAATGGGCAAATGTTATGAAAGGGCAGTTGATAGAAGTTATAAAAATGGTTATTAAACATATGAAAATTTCCTCAACCTAAATCATAATAAGAAAAAAAATACAACTATCCTAATGTTATTTCTTACCTACAAGATTAGCAGGTATCCAAGAATTTGACAATATACTCTACTGGCAAGATGGCAGAGTGACGCACATTCTCATGATTTCTGGTCAGAATACAAAATGTTATAATCCCTCTGGGAATTTGGTAATATGTAGCAAAATTGCAAATTTCTTTATTCTTCAATACAGAATTCCTACCTATATGATGACCACATTCAAAAAATACATTAGGAAAAATACTATGTACGTATACACATGGATATTAATTCCAGTATTATTTGTAATAGCAAACAATTAGAAATAACTTGAGTGTCTTTTAAGAGGATACTGCTTGAATAAGCCAGGGAATGTCCTTATACAGTAGGTCCTCTGGTTACATTGGAGATCTGTTCCTATGGCGCTACGTAAAGTGATTTTCGCTGCCATAAGTGGGAACCCACCTACATAAGCACCTACGTCACTCACATGGAGCACATACACAGCAGTAATGAAGTGAAACAAGAAAAAAAAAACTTAAAGAAAGATAACAAGGCCTGACATTTACTTGTGGTAAATAAATAATAAAAAACATAAAGCACATATGTACATACGTCAAAATGACGGAACTTTTTTTTTATAAATAAATGGGAGATGGTGATGTAATCACGAAACGATGCACGTCAAGTCCAATGTAACCCGAAGATTGTCTGTAATAGGATACTATGTAACCATAAGAGAAAATACGGAAAGTTTCTATATAATTGCTCTTCAGAATATATTAAGTGACAAGAACAAGAGGCAGAAAGGGAAGAGAATGCAAATATGCCTGTATAATTCAGTCCTAGTCTGAAGGCCTGAGAACCAGGGAGCCGATCGTATAAATCCCAGTCCAAGTCCCAAAATTTGAGAATGGAGGGCACCTGTGGTGTAAGTGCCAATCCAAATCTGAAGGACCAAGAAACAGGAGCATCAATGCTCAAGGGCAGGAGAAGGTGGATATCCAAGCTCAAGCAGAGAACAAACTCTCCCTTCCTCAGCCATTTTGTTCTATTTGGGCTCTTAATGGGGTGGATGATGCTCACCTACATTGGTGAGGGAGATCTTTATTCAGTCTACTGATCCAGATGCTAATCTTTTCTGGGATCACTCTTACCTTACAGACACACTCAGTAATGGCTTTACCAGATATCGGGGCATCCCTTAGCCCAGTCAAGTTGACATCAAATTACACATCCCAGCCTATGGCTGCAAACTGAGGGTGTTGGCATCTGGGGACACTGAAATAGAGCTAGTTCCCTTTCTCGCCCTGCTTATCACTTCCTGACTGAGATGTTTGCATGTGAAAGAAGTGTTTCATGTGAAAAGAAACCATAAAAGGTAAAAATTAAAGGAGTGAGAATAAAGGGAATCTGTCAAATAAGAAACACCAAAGTCTAATTAAACTCAAGTTAATGACACTCCATGAAATCTTGGCCTCCATAACTCCTTTTTTATTTTTTATTTTTACTGTGAAAGCAAATAATGAGCTCTAGGTGTGGAACATTTCCAAAAAAGAGTAGAGACCAGGTCAATTTTATTAATTGTTGTAAATTACTACATCCATTTGCTGCACAAAATGTGTCAATCAAAGAAACAACTTTGTTTTCTAAAATGGCTTTGTTTACTTAGCTTTACTGTGGGAATAACCTTAATCATATGATGGTGATTATACATGCATTTATTGCTACTTAGCTATGTGTTTTTGCAATCATCCCGGATAACTGAAGAAAGGGATTGGTAGACTGAGAGTCTGGCCTTCTGGAGTAGGGGTGGAGAAGAGGGAGAAAAGGAACTCATATGTATGGTGTGCATGCTGTAAATGTTAGAGACAAAACTGAGTGTCCTGGGAGGGAGTATTTATTTTTTTAAACCTCTATCAGTAGCTTAGCTAGGGGGCTGGCTTAGCCTATTGGTTTGGAAGATGATAACAACCACTGAACTATAAACATGTCCCCCTCTAACAGGGCTATTTTCTTACCCAGGAAACTCCATTTTTGGCCATCATACAGGTCTCCCCTGTACTGCACTTCCTTCCCGTGCCTCTACCTGTACATGGTATATGGGAGCAGGGCGTCGCTCTTGGAGCCTTTTACATGATGAAGCTTGTTCATTTTTACCCACTGAAATGATCCTTTATTTAGGGTAAAAGCTCAGGAAAATATATGTGCTTTGCTTTCTCTCTGTCTATATTTTTAAAAATAAATTTTATTTTACACCATGGGACACTTACAGTATGTATCCATGTGCTATATCTTATTTTAATCTCTAGTTTAAGATGAATTTCTATATTCTCATTTTATAAACAAGGAAATGTACACAAAATTCAACAATAAATCATGGAAAAAAACTGTCAACAAACTAGAAATAGAATGAAAATTTCTGAACCTGATTAAGGTAATATACTATAAGTTAGGGCTAGCATCATACCTGATAGTGAAAGACTGAAAGTTTTTCTTTCAAAATGGAAATGCGGCAAGTATCTTTCTACTCTTGCCATTTCAAGTCAACACTTTACTAGAGAGCCTGTCGATGCCACAAGAAAAAGAAATAAAAGCCGTACAGATTGGAAAGCAAGAAGTAAAATTGTCTTTATTTGAAGATGATATAATTGTCTATGTAGAAAATCCTAAGGAATTTATCAAAAAGCGACTGGAACTAACAGATGAGTTTAGCAATGTCTCAGAGTTTAAGTTCAATATTGAAAAATCAGTTATATCTCCATCTTGCTACTATGATAAGTAGAAGAACAATGTCCTTAGAGATATCCACACCCTATTCCTTGGGAGTTGTGAATATGTTACTTTATATGACCAAAGTGATTTGCAGAGAAGATGGAAGATTATCCTGATTATCTGAGTGGGCCCAGTCCAGTCCAACTCTAAGGTGGGATTAAAATCTAAACCCACCCTAAGTCTTTAAAAGTAAAGAATCTTTCCCAAATGTGGTCAGAGAGCTGTGAGGAGGAAGGAAGATCGAGATGCAACATTGACGGCTTTGGTGAAGGAAGGGGGAAACAGAAGAGATGCAAGCAGCCTCTAACAGCTGAATAAGACAAGAAAATTGATTCTCCTCTAGACCCTACTGACACTTGGCTTTAGCCCTATGAGACATGTGTTAGCCTTCTGATATACAGAAATATAATACAATAAATTTTAAGACACTGATATTGTGGTAATATGTTATATCAACAGTAAAAAATAGTATCAGTAACAATGAAAAATAAAATTAAAAACAACATAATTTATGATAGCACAAATAATATGAAATACCAAGGGATTAAATTTAACAACATATATCTAACACCTGCAATGGAATTCTACAAAATATTGCTGAGAGAAATTAGAGCTAAATGAATGGAGACAGATTCCATGTTCATGGATCAGAAGATTCAATTGAAAATTGAAATTTTAAAAATAATAACATTTCCAGAAGCTATAATCAGAAACATAAATAATTTGGGAATAATTTGAACAAAAATGTGTAAGACTTTTACTTTAAAAGCTAAGTAAAACATTGCTGAGAGACATTAGAAAAGATCTAAATTAATGAAGAAATATATGTTGTTCTTGAATTAGGAGTATCAGTTTATTAAATTATCTAATATCCACAATGATCTATACATTCAGTACAACCCTGATCAAAATTGAAGCAGGTTATTCTGGTAGGAACTAGGTGCTTCTAAAATTCCTAAAAAGATTCTGGAATAGCCAAAATAATTTTGGAAAGAACAAAATTGGATAACTCACACTACTTGATTTTGAGACTAACTATAAAGCAACCAGAACAAGATCATGTGGCATTGGTGTAAGGTTATACACAAAGATATCAATGAAAAAGAATTAAGGGATTTTATCCATAATTTACACACCTCAATTATAAGAAGAAAAACAACCTGTGATGGGTTGAATTGTGTATACGCAAAAGATTTGTTGAAATTTCAGCTCCCTGTAACTGACAATGTGATCTTATTAGAAAATAGGGTTATTGCAGATGTAATAGTTGAGATGAGGTTATGCTGGTATAGAGTGGGCCTTTGGTCTAATATGACTGATGTTCTTAAAAGAAGAGGAGAAAATACACAGCACTGAGGGGACAATGCCATTTGATAACAGAGGCAGAGATCTAAGTGCTACAGCTGCAAACTGAGGAATGGCAATGATTACCTATAAATTACCCGAAGCTAGAAACAGACAAGGAAGGATTCTCCACTACAGAGTTCAGGGGGAGTGTGGCCCTGCCAACACCTGGATTTTAGATTACTGTCTCCAAACTGTGAGACAATAAATTTCTGTTATTTTAAACCACCCAGTCGCTGGTACTTTGTTATGGCAGCTCTTAGAAACTAAAACATAACCCAACAACAACAACAACAAAATGGTCACATTCAAAGAAATGTACAAATGGCAAATTAAGCACATGAAAAGTTGCTAAAATTATTAGTCACTGGGCAAATGCAAATTTAACCATAGTGAGAAACCTCCACACACTCACTAGAATAATGAAAATTTAAGTTATTATCAAAGATGTAGTGTTAATAGAATTCTCACACATTGCTGGTTAGAATGCCAAATTTTACAGTCACTTGGAAGAATAATGTGACAGTTTCTTACAAAAGTAAATATACATATACCATATAACTCAGCAATACTACTCTTTTGTATTTACCTAAGGGAAGAATTTACACACACACACACACACACACACACACACAATGTCCTCAAATGCAGCTTTCATCATAATAACTCCAAATTGGAAAATAAAACAACCTGCAAAAACTGAAAACAAGCTGTCCATCAACGGCTGTCTGGATGTATGGATATGTGGAATAGGTATACTATGGAACAATACTCAGCAATACAATGGGATGAACTATGGATTCACACAGCAGCATATGGGTGATTATCAAATGCACTGTGCTAAGTGAAAACCCAAACACAAAACCAACATGCTGTATGATTTCTTTCATATGAATTTCTATAAGGCAAAATTATAGTGGCAGTAAACAGAACAATGGAGGCCACAAGATAGACTTGGCAGCAAATGGGGCACAAGAGCTTTTTTGGGGGGTACAAAAGGGATTAATTCCATAACTCTGGTGGGGGTTACACAATCCTATATATTTTCCAAAGCTCATAAAATTGACAACGTTGGCAAATTTTATTTTGTATAAATTACATCTCAATAAGAATAATAAAAAATAGCATGGTATCATTTTTATGTAATCATGTGCATCTTCCTACCTGTACCTACTTTGTATTTTATGTTTATATGCATAGAGATGGCTAAATAAAGATTACTCAGGGTGAAGTGTCATTTTCGAGTGGCATAGTTTGAGGATTTACTTTTTAATTATATATTTTTGGTGCATTGCTTAAATTCTTTATGTCATCTCATTAAAGAAATAGTCATTATTTTGGAATAAATGTAAAAATGTTAATTGTATTTTATATATTGTAGCTGAATATGCCTTGAAAATTTTTGTATTCACCCCCTAATACCAAGGAAATAGACAAGAGAGCAGATGAACCCTAGCCAGTTTGGCTCAGTGCATAGAGCGTCAGCCTGCGGACTGAAAGGTTCCAGGTTCGATGATGGTCAAGGGCACATGCTCGGGTTGCAGGCTCACTCCCCAGTTGGGGGTATGCAGAAAGCAGCCAATCAATGATTCTCACTCATCATTGATGTTCCTATCCCTCTCTCCCTCTCCTTTTGTCTCTGAAATCAATAAAAATATATTTTTTAAAAAAAAAAAAAAATTTATACTAATCAAAGGGTAATATGCTAATTAGACTGGAGAAACGGAGGTCTTCTAGACGTCCTTCCAGACAAAGCCACAGCAGCTGCAAGGGCCAAGGAGGGCCAGCAGCTGTGGCGGCTGGCAGTGGCAGCAGCAGCGGGGTGATGGGGGTGGCACCTTCCCCTGATTGGCCTGGTTGCCTCCCGCAGAAGCCATCAGTAGGACATCCCCTGAGGGCTCCCAGACTGTGAGAGGGGGCTGGGCTGAGGGACCTCCCCCCAGTGCACGAATTTCCGTGCACTAGGCCTCTAGTGTTACATAATATTCAATCTGTGTATTGTGATTTAGAAACCATTTACTTTCTAATCCTATTGGTAAGATCTGGTCTTTGTCATGTAAATTATTTTATTTCAGCATATATTGGTAATATCCAATGTTATAAAAATAAGAATGTATTTGAGTATTACTCATGGAAATAAATTTATCTCTCAGATCATTATTTTGATCTTAACTTTAATCCCAAAGTAGATCATTTCTCATCATTTCCTTTAGTATTTCAGCAACACCGTATGTTTTTAAAGAGATTCTATGGTGAAATGCATTTGAGTAGCTCTTAGAAAATGGAACCTATGTCATATCGTATACAATATTAGTAACAGTAAAGCCTTTAGACTTACTTAGTTTTCCAAGTGATAGCCTAGCATCTGAAATGTACCCACTCCTGAGATATATCAGATATTAAAAATTCTTCAAAAGATTATCACATACTAAGTTATTTTTTGTATTTTTCTGACTATTTATAGTCCATTTATGTCTATATTTAAATGTACTATATCTATCATCTATCTATCTCTCTAATCTGTCATGATATATATGTACACTAAATGCTAAAGAGATAAAAAATGTAATTACATGAATATGAGATGGAGGTATATATAAGTTTTAACAAAATTTGTACTTTAGTGACAGCATGTCACATATTAGTGCTTTGTATGTAAACATGAGGTTAGGTGGAATTGAAATAAAAACACTGATTTAAGTGGCATATTTACAAAGTAATATGTTGCCTATCCATAGTGTATCTATATACTATAGTACTATGTACTATATACACAAGAATGAATCATCTATTTATTAATCTGATTTAAAGTGTACCAACTCTGCCTAATGTTCCAGTTGGGAAGAATTCTATATTTGTTTTTAGGGCTCAGGGGTCCCAAAAACATCTTCATTCTTTTTTGTCCTCTTGCCGCATTTCATGTTGCTGACCGATGAAGTGGGGAATTTTTACTTTGGAAGAATATCTAAAGGTGAAGGTGACATCATTTTAGATTCCAGAAATATTTATATTTTAAGGAGAACACAAGCACTAATGCCAAACACACAAATGAATACATTTGTGGCATTGAAAACCCTTTGAAACCCATACACCCATACAGAGATTCTGTGTTTGTGTAAGGGAAAGCTTGCAGTCAGCCATCCAAATACACTATTGATGTCTTGTCTTTGACCTCTGCTGACTGGCTATCCTGACCAAAATAAAGCATTGCTACTGTAAACAGTGAAAATACAGCAAGCCTTTGCTTTGTTGAAAATAGAAAAATCTTTAGCTATACATTCATACCTAGTGAAATGATAGACACCACCTTCTATGCCAGGATACTATATAAAATGTATTCATGAATCCATGTATCCATACAAACTATGAGATTTTTTAATTCAAATAAAAGGAAATGACACCAGCATAAAGCAGTCCACATACCAAGCATGAAAGGATTTCACTGAATATGCAAAAAGACAAATGATAAAAATGGAAAGTGAGATATGCAAGTTAAGCTTGTACGTCTTCGGAGCTGGCTGCATATGTAAAGCTTTCAACAGAATAATATTACACTTTACTGGCAATGAATTGTCCATTACATAGAAGAATAATCATTATCATTAAGTGAATTTCCTGCTGAGTACATTTTTCACTGTGAGCAGGCTCATCTCTTGGGGCATTTGCAAGGAAGTCTCTGTAAAATTGTTTAGATCACAGAAAGTAAGAGCGTTGGTTGTTTGATTTAGTTGTCAAATAAGAAAATGAGATATTTTAAAGCAAGCCACCAAGGTAGATTTTTTTCCTGGCTCTTTAGGACAAATTTATAGACTTTTTCTTGTATTTTTATCAAAGTAATTTAAAGGAGAAGGACAGAGATATTGAAATTCTACTTGAGATAAATCCTATTACAGATATAGGCACTATCATCCTTATATTCAAAGACATCAATATAGCAAGGCCATTGCCCCAAAGTCACATTGGTCAAAGGGCAATTAGAAAAGTATGTTGTGAATTATACAATTTTCCTAATAACACTTAAAATGTTCATAAAAGCCAAATTTTAAAAATTTAGTCATGTAAAGTTTTATTTTTTTCTAAATTATGTATATTTGGTAGTTTATTTTACATCTTTTATTTGTTTCTGGCCTTCATAGATTCTCATAAATACTTCACATAAAGATCTCAAAATTCCTTAATACTCTAATTTTTATACATTTCTTTGGCATTAGCAATGTTAAAGAGTTATAGGAATAAAAATTGTTCAGTTTTGCTTATTTCCCAGCTTTTTTTCCTTGATGAAAATCTAGTTGCTAGAGTAAAAGAAAAGGCTTATATTTGCTAAAAGTGAACATTCATGAATATTATGGATTCATTACCTCATCACATTCCAAACAAACATATAGTTACTGAAGAAAAAGTGTAAATTGTAAAAATGAGTTAACATTGAATGAGTGATTATTATGTATGATACACTATTGTGTTTTAGATAAATTATTTTATGTAATCCTTGTAACCACCCTTTAATGCACTCTTATTGTCTCTATTTTAAAAAAAAAGTGAAACCCAGAATAATTAGGTGATTTTCTGTTAAACACAGGGGCCAAGGTTCAAATCCAAGCAGTCTGATTCCAGAGCCCATCATATCTTAGCCCAGTATAGTCTACCGGCTTACAGTGAAAGGAAAGTAGCAGCTATTCAAGTGTCCACCACATAAAAAGGGAGAAGAAATGTTTGCTGAGTGTATAGTTGCACCAAACAGGTATATTTGCAGAGTTGGAAGAAAAGTAAATGTAAACAAGCCAAAGAGGTTTCCCAGAGTAGTTTTCCAGACACTACCTAACAAAGGTCCTTAAAATCAGATTTTCTATATTTAAACCAAGAGCTTGTTTTGTCACATATTCTTTTTCTTTAAGAAAAGTATCCTATATAATAAAAGGCTAATATGAAAATCAACTGAACGGCAGAAGGACCGGTTGCTATGACGTGCACTGACCACCAGGGGGCAGACACTCAACACAGGAGCTGCCCCCTGGTGGTCAGGGCACTCCCACAGGGGGAGCGCCAGAAGCCAGGCTCACGGCTGGCAAGCACAGCAGAGGTGGCGGGAGCCTCTTCCGCCTTCACGGCAGCGCTAAGGCTGAGCGGGGAGCGGGCCTAAGCCATCAGTCAGACATTCCCCGAGGGCTCCCAAACTGCAAGAGGGTGCAGGCCGGGCTGAGGGACCCCTGCCCCCCAAGTGTATGAATTTCATGCACTGGGCCTCTAGTTAGTAATAATAGCTAATAATTACTGTTCTTAATCTGTATCGAGTGCTAAGCTACGTGCTTCACATTCACTAACTCACTTAACTTTATATCCATGTTTGTTGTGCAGGGCTCCAAAGCCCTCTTATTTTTCCAAATATTATGTCATAGTTTCTTTTAAGGAAAAGCATGTTTCTAAGAATCAGGATTTTATCTAAAAGACCAACTATTCCACTGTGTGTATGGTGGGGGTGGAGAGTTAGACTATAAAATACTCTGTAATTAAGTGCTAACACCAATCAATTTGGATAAAAATGATCAAAATGACCATCTCAGGAAATAGTTTTATTATTTCAATCAACAATTGAATTAGGCCTACTCAGCAATTATCTAATCAACTTCTCAGCAGTAGACTGTACAACAGCTGAAAATTATTGGCCATTTAGTTAGAGCTACATTTATAGGTATTATTTTAAAACACATATTACTAGCTCATTTTCCAAAATGTGAACTGTGTTTTTCCTTTTATCTAAAATAAATGTGTTGGCCTGGCTAGGTAGTTCAGTTGGCTAGAGCATCATCCTGATATGTCAAGGTTGCTAGTTCAATCCCTGGTCAGGACACATACAAAAGTCAACTAATGAATGCATAAATGTGTAGAACAACAAACTTGATGTCTCTCTCTCTCTCTCTCCCCCTCTCTCTCAAATCAATAAATACATTAAAATAAATTAAATGTCTTAATATTGAAGAAATGAGCCTATTGTGTTCTATTTGTGAAGTATTTTATAATTGTTTATTCTAATCAAGTCTCTTTTAGTACACTGGGCTATTGGTTATTATTCTTTACATTTGGTCAACTATTACTATATCTCCACTCAAGGAAAATGGCTCTGTTTCTGATTTCCTACCAAGTTTTATTATATTTGCATACCCACTATATCAGGGGTGGGCAAACTTTTTGACTCGAGGGCCACAATGGGTTCTTAAACTGGACCGGAGGGCCGGAACAAAAGCATGGATGGAGTGTTTGTGTAAACTAATATAAATTCAAAGTAAACATCATTACATAAAAGGGTATGGTCTTTTTTTTTTTAGTTTTATTCATTTCAAACGGGCCGGATCCGGCCCGCGGGCTGTAGTTTGCCCACGGCTGCACTATATCTTTGCCTTAGAATTAGATACTCATGAATATCACTGAATTTTACATTGAGGGAGAGAAAGAATTCAGCGCATTAAAAAAAAATCCATTCCTAAATTTAAGACCAAATAGAATGTAATAGAACTCTTCATTGCAAATCAAACTGAAGATCTTGAATCTTAGATCACTTGTTGCAGTAGAAGTTCTATATCACATCCCTTTTATACATGTGGATTTTTTTTATAACTGTGCTTTAAAAACTGTTTTTTATTGATTTTTTAGAGTGAAGAAGGGAGAGGAATAGATAGAAACATCAATGAAAGAGAAACATCATTGATTAGCTGCCTCCTGCATGCTCTTACAGGGGGTGGAGCCCCAAACCTGGGCATATGCCCTGACTGGGAATCAAACTAGTGGCCTCTTGGTTCATAGGTCAATGCTCAACCACTGAGCTACACCAGTGGGGCTACATGCAGATGTTTAATGGAGAAATGTTCATAGGATATTTCATCTCTGCTATATCAGAAACATTTCATGTGCTCAAAAAGAAGCAGATCATTGAGCCAGAAAGATTCTCAAGAAATTATCTAACCCATAGCTTTAAACTTTAAACCTGAGTAGAAAAATAATGGTATTCTAACTTTTCCTCAGCTTGTCCTTTAATATCACCTGGAACAGCATTATTTGGTAACACATAGTAGAACAACCCTCTTTATATTTAGAATGCTCTTCTCAGTTCTCACAAATCTCTGTATTTAAATTCATTATTCTAATTGATCTCAATAGAGATCTCAAATCTCATCTTTCACAAATCCTCACTGTAGCCAATACTCTTGAGACTATCACTGCCTGTCCACAATCTGACTGCCTTCAAACTCCTTTTCCAGTCTACTCTCACATTGGCTATTACGCTAAATGAGCCCTGAGCAATGTTTCCCTCTAGCATACACTATATTCTCATATAGTCCCCAGGTCGAGAAAACATTTCCTTTTAGCTCAATCTGCTAAAACCAAGCCAGGTTCTATGTTACCTCCTTCACAAAGACTTCCTTCGTCATGCCATCCCAAAGTGGTATACTCTTTCTGCTGCTCTCTGTCTCTGTGCATCTTCTGCTTTTTAACCTGTTAAGCCTTATTGTTGTAGTTAATACTAGAGGGATTTGACCACCAGGCCGACTGGCTGTGAGAATCAGCTATCTGTCTTTATTTTTTAGATAGTCTTTTCCTGCTCATTTCTTAATAATTTTATCTCCTTTTTTATTCTACTTGTGAGACATTTTATCTATTTCAGCAATACTGACTGCAATTGTGTGTGTGTGTGTGTGTGTGTGTGTGTGTGCTTTTAGATAGTCTTTTCCTGATCATTTCTTAATAATTTTATCTCTTTTTTTATTCTACTTGTGAGATATTTTATCTATTTCAGCAATATTGACTGTAATTGTGTGTGTGTGTGTGTGTGAGAGAGAGAGAGAGAGAGAATGAATTAAAAACTTTATTTGTCCCCAAAATACTAATAGCATTAGACTTGAACATATAGAAAAATAAGAAAACTAAATTTATATCCTAACTTAGTTTCTATGCAAATGGGCAAAAATTGCATAGCTCATCAACTCTAAAATTAAAAAAAAATGTAGCAAGACCTCATTGCATATGCAGAAAGGAGAATAAATGTAGTTCCTAAAAATGTTAGAATAAAATTTATAATCTGATGATTTACAGTTCATTCTGGGTTTTAGTGTGTAAAGGATAAGCAAAACTAGTGCAAGTGGAATTGGGTCAAGTAAAATTGGAAGCCATTAAAATTCCAGCCTGAACCTTTGAGGTATAGTGGAGCTTGGCCACCCAAGTGATATATTAATATAGCCTATTATTTGCTTCTGAGTTTTCTAGGTTTTATCTGACCAAGAAAGTGGAAGGCTGAACCCCACCCCCAACGAACCCCTTCATTTTGGAATCTGTATTGGAGCAGTAGGAAAGAGATTGGAAATCACTGAGTAATATTTACCTGTTTAAAGTTTCAAACACATCCTTAATGCAAAGAATTTTGAATAACTCAGATACTTGCATATATCTCAAAGCTCACTTTGTCATATGATGCCTAAACACTAATGGCATGTTTCCATTCCAGATCATTATTTGTCATTAAAACAAAGGCACCCAAAAAAGCCTGCATTTGTGAACCATTCAAAGAGAGGAATCTGCATGTTTGTCACTTGTTTGGAACAACGTGTTTCAAAAGATGCAGCATATTTATATGCACAAAGCAGTATCTCCCTAATTATAATTTCTTTTTGCCTATTCAAGAAAAACACAACAGATGTATTTCTACCAACTCGTGGACTGTCACATGGCAAATGAACAATTGAATAAATGCTTCAAGTAAATGTTCAAGCACTTCGACATGAATAATTTTCAGCATATCCTTGTTGCCGTATTATAGCATTTAACCTCAATGCTATCTTTGTTGGGAATGCTGCTGATGAACAAGATGGTTTGCATTCTACACAGATCACTTTCCTCTGTGATCAGTAAGCATAAGAAACAGAATCCACGGATAGCAGAGCAATTGCATTGTAAATGTCACATCGCTGCCTTTATTATTCCAGCTGGCTTGTGGAAAGAAAGGTCCCTCTGTTAATGAGACTAACAGTGCCAGTCTCATTATAATAGATTTAAGCAAATAAATAACATGTTTGCCATTTCTTCTCTTGTTTTTCAAGCACTATTTTTGTCATTGATCTCATTGCTACAGACATTTGAGTAGAATAACTATAATTGTTGCATGGCTTAGGAAATGAAAATTGCACATGGAGTCCCTATTTATTTTAGACAATTCAGCATATTAATCCAAATTGTCCCCAAAGCCTGTCCTCCTCATGGTTATTGCTCACATTTGTCATTAATGCTAACATGACAAAAAGATACAATGGGTTACGTTTAGTGGTTCATTAATGTGTGTTGGTACCTATTATACACTTGACAAAGAGAAATAATAACCATGTCGCTTCAAAAGAAACAAAGTCCCCTGTAAGCTTAAAAATGGAATAAGTACAAGATCTGTCTAAATAATTGCCAAAATTGATTTGAAAATAGAGGTCACCCATTTCTGTTCTTTTATATTTAGGAAAATTAAAAATCCACTGGGGAAATAATTCCCATCTCTATTGAGAGGTCATAAATATAATTTTATGTAAAAGTCATGCTTTGCTAATTGCTCACTGCATGTTTTGACACTGTCTCTATGGCTACATAAGTAAGCCACACTATTTAATCCATACTATCTCATCCCTTTCCATATTAACAGTTTTCAGGCAGGCTCTACATGAGCCACATGAAAGTCCTTCCATATATTGTGCTTTTCATTCTCTACAGGCTTTCTCTGTGTTGCCTAATGAGTAGTGTGTCTTTAAATATTATCTTATACTGATGACTCCCAAATCTAGAGTTCTAGTGCTACCTGCCCCTATAACTCCAAATGCAGGTACTCAACTGCTTTGCTAAATAGATACCTCAAACTAGCGTTGCCAAAACAGAACTCTTCAGCTATAGTCTACTAAAACTTTTATTTCTTCATCATCCCCACTCAGTAAATTGCATCACTCGCTACCTGCCAATTCAACAACTCAACACAAAAATCTCAGAGTAATCCTAGACTTCTCTATTTCCTTTCTTCATGCCCTCCCAATATATATACAAACACATCAGGAAAACATACCTCCATCCGATCTCTCTGTTCACTGCTCTTATCTCCACTACTAACATGATGGTGCCAAAATGCAGTTTTCTTTCACTTGGACTTCAATAGCTTCTTGTCTGGTTCTATCTACCCTGCCCTCCCGCCCTCCCTACACTTCTCTTCTCCTCCCTCTTCTCCTTATTTATTGATTATAGAGTTTTTATATGTCATCTTACAGTGAACAATCCAGAGTTTTCTAAATTGCTTTAAAAGAGGGGGGAAAAGAATAGTGGAAATGACATTAATGTTTTTACCTTGCAAATAGAGGTTTTTAAACTCAGAAAATTTAAAAAAGCATCTTATATACTCACTAGAGGCCCAGTGCATGAAATACATGCACTGGCATAGTCCCTAGTGGCTGCTGGCTGCTGGCCAAAGTCTCCCTCCCTTCCCCCTGCCGGCCCCGCCCCCTGGTTGAACTCCCAGACAACTCCTGATGGAGGGGACAATTTGCATACAATTTTATTATATAGGATTGATTTAAATGTAGATTTAGGAAATATATTAATATGTTTCTAGATGTGTACCTTTTCTGTGAAACAATATCTAGCATAAAGTCTGTTAATTTTAATTATTTTTAAGTTTGGTACATTAAAATGATTTGCTAGCTAACTATAACATTTATAAAACTATAAATGATGTACCATTTTATTTTGGTTCAATGAAGATATAAGCCCTAAGTAGTTCTAAATATTTAAGGACTTTCAGAGTTCTACATCTAATTAAGACTAAAAAATACCATATCATCTCAGGTATCTTTATTGTTCAATAATTTAGGAATAATGCAACTTAAAATTACTCAACTTTAAAAAGGAAGCTCATATTTTATCTACCTGGGAACAGACAAATGTCAAGTTACAAAGAGAAAGTAAATAGCCAAAGGAGGTAATTTTGTAATGTAAATATAACAGTCTTTCTAAATTATTAATTATTTTATAGGTATTGAGGTTGTTGCTGTTCTGATGTATTTTTCTGGTGCTTTTTGCATGGAGAGGGAAGGAGAGGGATCTAGAAATAGTGACACCTGTGCATTTCGCAATGCTGAGAAGTAAAATCAATACCATTCAAGAAGCAACGTTGAGCATGTTTATCTTAGTGTATTTTCTCTTAAGTTTCAGTAATGAGCCTCTGAATTTGTTGTAGTATACATGATAATAATCAGTGAGGGTTTTCACATTGCTTCTGGAAAATCTGATGTGTTCCAGTTTTAATTAGTGTATTATTATCCACTGCTAATTTGAGGGTTTTAGTCTAGAATTAGCACACAGCTGCAGAAAATGCAAGCACATGAGTTGCTGGATTAGCTGGAGCCTGTGCAAAGGGGAAGGAGTAAACAAGGGAGATGCAACAAACTGTATCCTCCAAATAACTCCTAAAACGTATAAGCCAGTACCTATAACTTAAAAGTGAATTCCTTGGTGAGAAAGAAACAAATATCAAAGTGTTACTATGTTTGCTGTAAATTTTTCTAAAGGCAATAAAACTTCGAAGGAGCAGTTTTAATTGCCTTTCTAGCCCTCCTAACCCCCTTCCACATTTTTCTCTTCTCTCCCTCCCCAGAGGCAACCAAAATTCTTGAGTTGATAAGGGTATTATCTGTCTTGGTTTTTATGCTTTCACTAGATGTTTGTAAACTTACAACATATCCAGTATTTTTTTTATTGTTTGAACCTTTTGTGAATGATAATAAGCTATGTATAGGGTGGAGCAAAAGTAGATTTAAGCTGTTTGTATGGAAAATATTATGATGTAATTAAATATAATTAATAAATAATAATATAAGAATAAACTCTGTGTTTCACATATTCAGAACTGTAAACCTACTTTTGTCCCACCTTATATAAGTATGCTGCTGCAACTTAGCTTTTTCATTCAACATTATGTTTGGGTAACTTCTCCATTGTGATATATATACACACATACATACAATTGAGTTTGTTCATTTCATATGGATTTTCATCAGTACAATGTGTCTTTAATTTTCTTTTCTTTTGCCCTGCCCAGTTTTGAATTTGCATTAAAGTTATGCTAGTTTCAGAAAACTATTTGATTAGTGTAGCAGAGACATCTACTTATCTCCCAATATATCTCTCAATCTGTATTTTCTTTTTTTTAAAAAATAAGAGATATCTGATGAGATTTTGGCATATTTCCTATTTACTTCTATGTAGGCATGCTATATAATAAATTCTGGTTGGACTGTCACATTATTATGTGAAAGGCTTCTCCTAGATTTATGCATGCACAGTATGAAAGCTTATATGATCGATCCGGCTCTCATCAGGTAGATGTAAACAGAAGGGTTGCATGAGATTTTTAGGAAGTTTTCTTAAAAGAATAGGTATGTGCCCAGCTGGTGTTGCTCAGTGGTTGAACATTGACCCTTGAACCAGGAGGTCATGGTTCCATTCCCAGTCAGGGCACATGACCAGGCTGTGGGCTCGGTTCCCAGTAGGGGGCCTGCAGCAGGCAGCCGATCGATGTTTCTCTCTCATCCTTGATGTTTCTATGTCTCTCTCCTTCCTCTCTCTGAAACCAATAAAAACATATTTTTAAAAAAGGAATAGGTATACATTCTTATTCTTCTGCTTTCCTTCTTCTGTTTGGCATAGAGAACATGATGTTTCTTAGGGCTGGTCTCCTTTTTTACTCCTTTATTTTAGTTACCGAAAAAATTGTTTAAAAACTATCTATCCCATAAAGGTTTGTTAACAATATCCTGTAAATATATAATTTTTCTCATTAACTACCCTCTGAGTTTTCTTCTCAGGAAAGGATGCTCCTGGTAACCATAGAGTTGCTATTCTTCAAACATTCATTAAGTAGATCTGCACGGTCCAGAGAGTAGACTGTGGCATTTAAGGATATATACTGCTCCTATATTTCTCAAAAGAAACTGCTAGAGAAAACATAGTTGATTGACAGCTTTCAGATACCCCACTTTTGGATCCACTAAAGTGTTCATTCTGAGGACATATTTACATTCATACTACTATCAGCCAACGACAGAACATGATCAGAGTGCTCCAGACAAGTTATTTCTGCTCAGCACAGGCTATCCTAAATATTAATCTTCATCCGAGGACTCCCTTTTGGCATGATTGGGACTGTTTCAGAACTTTACTGTTGTCAGAATCTTTCTACCCAATCTTCCTTCCTCTCTCTCTCCTTCACGGGAGACTGACCACCATTATATGGCAAAGGCACTCCCTGCTTATCCCTCTTTTCCTTCCTTTATTCCTTCACAGAATTTTCCTTAATAACTGTCTTACATGTTTAATTTAGTTTTGGTATATGCTTCTAAGAGAACTTGTACTAACACAGAATCAAGGCATTAAGAATGAGAAAGGAGGCAGTGCCAACTAAGCAAAGACATAATCCACTTAGAAGATCATAGAGATAATTGGTAGTAAAGCCACTGAACCTCAAAGTATAAAGTAAAAATAGAATTTAAAAGAGACCTGGAAAAAAGACTAAATAATAAAGAGACCTGAGAAATTCAGAGACATAGTGGTAAGACAACACCTTCTGGTCTGCAGTTGACCTCCGGTCCACTAGCCACTTGTGCTCATCCTACCCATGAGCACGATGTTGATGAAATGGCTTAATGTGACATTCTGCAGGGTATCCATTAGAAAAGTTCCACACTGAGCAGAAATCGTCCTCCTCTAGTACCTCTCCAATGCTCAGGCATTGGCTGGGAGCAGGTCAAGGGATGAATGACCTTGGCATGAATCCCATGAGGTATCTGAAGATGCAACAGTTATAGACCATCAGTTAATTAGCTTTCCTCTCGCCCTGACAGCAAGTCCGCTTGAAAGGAAATCTGGGACTCCTGGACTGCCACAGACCTTTAATTCCATTTTGTCTAATATTAGTATTGGAATATCTATATTCAAATAGAATATTATACATACTATACCTAATATTATACTTGATATAACTGCTATTAATACCACTACTAATTGGGTATAAGATTATTGTTTATCTAGGTGATTTATTTAGTGAATAGTTACTTGGATATCATGTATACCATTTTCTTCTTATTATTTCTTTTTGTCTTAAATTCTATTTTATCTGTTATTAATATTGCTATATCTTAGTCACCATCAGTTTCCTGGAATTTTATAAATGCAGTGACTAGTCTCTTCCTCACCAGTAAATATTAGACTTTTCTTTTTAATTTTCAAGAATGTGAAAATAAATAAAAATAAATAACATTCAAATAGCAAAGCTCTTATGACCAAGCCTATTCAAACTGAATCTCATAAAATGGAAAAATAATTCGCAGTAATTAGTTTGCAAGTATGATAGATATTGATGATGAGGAGGAATCATTTTGATAATAAAACATTGCATATCTCCCATTGACTTATAGAGAAAGCACACAAAAGGTTTTCCAGACAATATGTGTAGAAAGTAGAGGTATTAATGAGATGTGAACTATTAGGGGCTGCTGTTTACATACACCAAAATGAATTTTGAAAACAGAAACTAAACAATACACCAAATCTGAAAATCTTGAGACACTCCCTTGTGGAGACTCAAGTCTTCTGCTCTTGCCTCTTTTCCATGTTGTCTTGGAACAGTCTTTGGCTATCTCACCTCTACATAAATCAGGTTAGTCCTACCTGCATTAGAGGGATATTAATAGAATAGTACAAAAGTCCTACTGGGTAAAGAGCTGATGGGAAGAAATGATCTACCACTTTCACTCTCTCAGAATTCTGAATCCTTTGGGGAAAATATTCATTTACACTGAATACATTATGTAGAGATTTTTTAAAACTATGCTTCAGCTAATGCGATAGTCAAGAATCCTTTTGAGTCTATTTTCATTGTCTATAATTTTTCTTAGTTTTCATTCAAGTTGAATGAACTCTTATGGTTGTAGTTACTTTATGCTGAGTATCAGACTTTGTATATGAATAATTATTCTTATTTAACTTATTTATTTTTACTTAGGTAATGTTGTTTCTCTCTCTCTGTGTGTGTAGTGTAACATTGATTCATTTGAGGAGGTAGTGTGTGTGTGTGTGTAGTGTAACATTGATTCATTTGAGGAGGTATTGAAAACAAATACAGAACAATTATTTTTAAACATTGATTTCTCAACAAAATATTAGCAAATCAAACCTGATGATATAGAAAAAAGATAATACATCATGATCAAGTGGGATTTATCCCAGAAATGTACAGTTGGTTCAACATTTTAAAATAATCAATCGATTTTAGCATATCAACAGACTAAAGAAGAAAAATCATATGATCTTCTTAATAGATGCATTAAGACATTTGACAAAAATTCAACATCCATTAGTTAGTTTTTAAAAGTCTCTCAGTAAACTAGGAATAAAGAAAACTTCCTCAACCAGATAAAGAATATTGATTAAACAACAAGCAAACAAGCATAAAACCTGCAGCTAATAACATCATATTTAATGGCAAAAGAATGAATTTTGAGATTGTCAACAAGATAAGAATGTCTACTGTCACCATTTCTGTTCACTGAAGGTCCTAGCTAGTACAATAAATAAGAAAAAGTAATAAAAGGCATCTAGATTGGAACTGAAGAAATAAAACAGTCTCTATTCACACATAACATGATAGTCTGCATTAAAAATCACAACGAATCTATAAAACAGCTATTAGAACTAATGGGTAAATTTAGCAAGATCATTGGAGACAAAATCAATATATGAAAATCAATTGTTTCCAATATACTAGCAATAACAAAATGAAGAATTTATGCAAGCACAGAGATAATGAATTTTAAATACATTATGCTAAGTGAAATTATCCAGACTCAAAAGGCAACACACCACAAATTCCACTTCTATGACATCATAGAAAAGACAAAACCACAGTACCAAATATCAAATCAATGGCTACTGTGGACCAGGGGTGGGCGAGGGGAATTACTCATAAAGGGACAGGAGGGAACTTTTGGGGATGATAGGAATATTTTACATCTTTATCATGGGTGTATGTGTTTGTCAAAATTCATAAAGCTGTAGACTTAAACAGAGAAAATGTAACCGAATTTAAATTGTATCTCAATAAAACTTCACTTTAAAAATCAGCCAAGTGAGGATGAATATGATGTCATTTTTACATTTATTTTTAGTAGACAACTAGTAGAACTAGCAATACAAGATTATTTCAATCACTAAATTGGATTAAAGTGACTTGAGGCTGGTATCAGTCCTTGAAACAGCTGGTCTATAACCAAATCAGCCATACTTCTGGAATAGCCTGAGAGTCCTGGCATAAATGCGTGGGTCTCCTCATTCTTGGTGGTCCCTATTGCTTTGTAAGTAGATCACAAATTCTACTCCCTCTTACCCTTGCCTATCTGGAGTTGGCAGCTGTACTTAGGAGAAACTGTCCCCAAATATTGGACTCATTTCTCTGGATTTCTTATCTTTATACTCATCTTATCCCCAAAATTCTTTGTTCTTTGATAAATATCAGGTATCTTCAAGCAGGGTTAATATCTATATATATAAAAGCCCAGTGACCAAATGGGTGGAACAACCAGAACAACTGGTCAATCAGTTGCTATGACACGCACTGACCACCAGGGGGCAGATGCTCAATCGCTCCCACAAGGGGCTGATCCCTGCAGGCTATGCCCCCCACGAGTGCACAAATCTGTGCACTGGGCCTCTAGTAATAATAATAATGATAATGATAATTTGTCCATCTTTTTTACTCATTCTCATTGTGAGAGTTGGGTTAAGTTACCTGTTCCACCATTATACAGGGGAGCTCTGCCATTTTCAGCATTCATCTTCCAAGGATGCCTTAGTCATCGCCATTTCTAATCAATAGAAAAAAAACTAGGTGCTTAGAATAAGGGTTTTTTGTTTTGTTAGCCCAGTGACATCCATTTGCTCACCTTCCTGGGGGAAATCTGTCTTGACCCTCCATCGCTAAGGGAGTCTGAGAAATTTGATTGTAGGTGCACAGCCCAGGAAGAATGAGAACCAACCACCTTTGCTACATGGGACCACCAAATGATACTCTAAATATTCCCGTTCTCATAGCTATTCGACTCAGACATTTGCTCTTCATTTGAACTTTTACAATGATAAATATTTTTGTTATGAAATATTTCTTCATGCTTCATGATGAGTTTTAAAAACTTATTCTGTAATAAGGACATATTTATCTGGGCTTACCCTTTGTACAGGCTCATGGATTTTAGCCTGCTCCTCCTCCTAGAGAGAAGCTCATGCTCTACTCCTAATTCCCAGAGGTTAGCAGGTTTTTTCTGCTGCAGTCCTGCTGGTCTGAGGTGACTTCTTTGCTTGGTACTGACCCTGCTTTTGCATTTTCATTCCTGAATGTGCAACACCACCTCCTAAAGCAGCCCTCTGACTCTGGCTGCCTGGATTTCTGTGTTTCAGTGGACCACCTCTTTCTGTTCAGTCAGAAATCACAGATAGCCCAGCTGGAGTGGCTCAGTTGGTTGAATGTTGTTCTATACACTGAAAGGTGGCCTGTTTGATTCCCAGTCAGGGCACATAACTGGGTTGCAAGTACAATTCCTGGTCATGGCATGAATAGAGGGCAACTGATGGATGTTTCTCTCTCACATTGATCTCTCTCTCTCTCTCTCTCTCTCTCCCTTTCCCCTTCCCTCCCTCCCTCCCTCTAAGCATGTCCTCAGGTAAGGTTGTTAAAAAGAAAGAAAGAAATCACAGATAGTGTGAAGGGAAGAAGACACTATTGTGCTGCTTCAGAATACAGAGCCCTTTATCCTGAGAACAGCTGCCTGGCTTGGTTTTGAATATAGACAATTTTCTGAGCAAGGGGTGTAGCAGTAGGAAAGAAATGAGGGGTTTCGAACCACTTAAGAGTGGACCGATTTCCACTGTTTCTAACTGTACATAACATGAAAGTCATTTTATATTTTGTTGTTTTAGTTCTTAGATAATTGGACACTCCTAGATTCTGGTAATTAGTTAACGTGAAGTCCAGTCTGGTTGACAACATATGAGTATCATCCTTTCGGAGATTTAGAGAAAAGTTTTAGTGAGAAAATTAGAGTAAGCTGGATCAATGACTGCTTTTTACACCCCATTCTAAATCAGAATATTTGGCCTTATTTTACATGTTATTTTTTCATCACTTCATCTTGAATTGTCTTTAGAAAATTTTCCAAATTTTTAAACATCCTTCATCAGGTTTAAGAGCACTAAATGTAAGCCTTCCTAATGTCTGTAGTACTTAGACAGAAAGATAAATAAAAGCAAGGCAAAACACTGTGAATTACATTGTGCATTGAGAGTGATTCAGTATCTGACATGTCATATGATTAATAAAGGAACGTTAGAAATACTTACTACTTGTATCTGCACAAAGTCAGAAGACATATCACACACACTATAGGTCACATTTTGTGTCAGTGACTATTACTCTGGGTGCAAGTTTTTAAGCATAAAAAGAGAACAGAGACAGAATTATATAATTACGTAACATCTTTTGTAAAGATGTCTGGTTTTAAATCATTGAGTCAGTTTAATATGTTTCAGTTGTGATAAAAGGAGAAAGGAATATAAGATGAGGTTAGCCACTGAATGCATTTCAAAAAGAAGGTGAAAATGAAGCAAATTTTCAATTCTCATGGTTATTATTTGTGGGGCTACAATTATATCCTTCAGAATAATCATTGTAACTCATATATTACATATAGTTACTCTTATGCTTTTGTGGAATAAAATATAATGATCCTTTCCACATCTACACAAATAAATCTCCCCACCTTGTATCTTTACAAATCACTGTGCAATAGCCTTCCAACTAGACACTCCATTAAATGGATGACTAAATAAATTTAAAAGACCCATAGTCCTTGCTAATTTATATGTTACTTAAAGGTGTTACAAAACAGAACTTGCTTTTAACACTTCCAGGCACTCCACTCATCGAAATTAAATAAAATTCGAATATTTGACAGGTAGAATATGCTATTTATATTTATGTATCAGGGACTGCTTCCTTTACAAATGGTTAAACCACCCTGAAGTAAAGCAAACACAGAAAATGCGTGATTATCCCACATTTTCTGCAAACCTGTGGATGCCTTTTGCTTCTACACACATTGGCAGAATGCAGCCCTTATGTCTTGGAATAGGAAAGTCACATACAGCCGAAGAGGAGGAGATAGTTCTCATTTTCATCTTTAAGTATAGTCTGTTGTTGTGATTCATTCAGGGTTGTCGTTTTTGTTTGTTTGTTTGTTTGTTTTTAATTTGGATTTTGTTTTGTTTGCTTCTCTGGGCCTTGGACATTTTGTTTTTGTTTTTAATACTAATAGGATGTTCTTATATTACCAAGGAAAAGGTTTCAGCTCTTGTTTTTCCCTTCGCAGCACAATATCCCACTTCATTTTTCTGAGTTCACTAGGTTTTTGTGGTTTCTCCCACGTGGTGTCCTTGAGAAGGCTGGCAGATCTGGAATTTTATGAGGGGAAGTGCAGTACGGGGTTCTTCCTTCAGATCTCGCTGTGGAGAAGTTTCTCTCCCCGCTCCCCAGGAGCAGGTCACAAGCTCTCTTTACAGCGTGTCAGGAGCCAATTAGAGCCCGCGTTCCCTCTTCTTCCAGGGGCTGCTCTCTCTGAATCGCTGGGCCTTTCATGCCATGTTGAAATCCGCTCCTGCTTGACTCCTGCAGCTGGTTTTAATCAGGCTCCTCTAAAGAGGAAGTTTCAATTAGCACAGCTCCAAATGCGCTCTGGAGGTATATTTTTATGACTCCTCGACTAATAGCACTCTTTGTTCCTCATGGTGTGTGACTCCTTAACAAACAGCCATTCGTGTGAGTCACCAGTGACTTTATTGCAAGGCGAGGCTTTGCCAAAACCAGGAGAATGAGACAGCCAAATTGAATTAGTGGTTGAAATACATTAATTTATGCTAGATAAATGTTATTGTGGTCCCGTGGGCAAGTACTCAGGTCATGGGCTTTATGAACTATTTGCAGCGAGAGGGCTTTGTGGCAGTAAATCAGCCCTCGGGCAGGACTTTACGAAGGACTCACAGCCTGTTCCTTTAAATGGCTTCCTCCTTCCCTCCACCCCCTCCTCTCCCTGCCTTCCAGGGAGACAGCTCACCATTTTGCACATGTTTTGTGATATTCACCATATAAGCAGTTGGATTAATGATTTGTGTTGGCTTTGCCTGACTCTGGTGGAGACCTGGCCATCTATTATGCCTGCGGCCCTCACCACAGGCAGCTGTGTGTTTATCATTCCAGACTGCAGATCTCAGTGGGTCCGAGCCCTGGCTCAGCACCAGCTCTCCGAGTCTGTGCAGCTGGGCAGTAAATGGAAACCTCCATGTCTCAAACACAGCACACACCACCGCGTCCTGACAGGGCTGTTTCTCTTCTGGGGAGGAATTAGATCCACTTAAGGCTGGATTATTTCTAGAGGAAGAAAAGTAGAAATAAGTGTTTTCTGGCTGCAAATCGTGGCAAGTGAGAAATGATGCCAAGAAAGAATTATTCATAAACGATAGTGTTGAAACTTGTTTTTATGTGTTTAGAGGTGTCTCTGCCAAAAAACTGACAAGGCCTCTTTGTTGGCATTTTTTTCCGAGAGAGACCACTCACACTGAACATTCTCTTAATAAAGAAATAATTGTAAATCACTGGTGTCTAGGCAGGTGATAACCAGTTTACCTTAAATATGATCTCTTGCAAAATCCAGAGAAAACAACTGGCTGGGCAGAGTGACGAATCGCTTCTCCCCCGTCCTCCCCCACCCCAACACACACACTTCACAACCATCCAAAAATGCCTGTGCGTCAGTCAAGGCCCTGGAAAATTTAATGCCATGAATAAGGGCATGGGTTTAGATTTGGTTCTAGGTTTAAATGCTGATTCTACCTCTTACTGGCTTCGAAATCTTGAGCAATTTGCAACTGTGTTGTGGAGGTGAGACTGTTCAGTGATATGGACCCTCAAGACAGAAGAGGTTGCTTCCTACAAATCCCTTCAGAGGCTGGCTGACCCTTTCCTCTGCCCTAAGGTTCCCCAGGCAAACATGTAAGGCGTTTTCTGTTATCTGGGGCAGGTAATAATCCCCGGTACCCCTATCCGTCCTTCCCTTTAGCACCTGCCATGAAGCATGGGGGATAGCCATGTCATCTTGCTGTAGTCCAAGAGGCACCTCATGTGTAAATTCCCTTAATAAACTCTTGATATAACAATGGAGCTGCCAGCCTCTTTCTTTGATTTCTCAGGCTCAGAAAAATTTACATAATATCCGTGTCCTCGCATATAAAATAGACATAATAGTAATGCCTACTTTTGCAGTGTTAAGATAAATGATGTTCGTGAATGTAAACTATTAACAAAATAAATGGGGTACAAGGTGAACTCTCAACAAATGATCATTTCTGTCAATTATTGGTGTTTCTATTATTACTGCTGTTGATCTAAAGGAAGAACATCTGTGCTTTTATTTAAATTCTGCAGTGGCTTCTGGAAGGAGCTGATGTGCTATAGAGGCTGCCTTTTCCTGGCATAATCTAGCCCCACCATAAGAATATTTAAGCTCTCATATTCTGTTCAGCCCATTGGCCTTGACCTACCTAACCCTTGATCCTCTGCTACTCTAGCGTTTGTTTTTATCTTTGAAAACAGCCTTTATGACACTCGTGTTGAATATTTAGCATTGAGCAGAGAGGCTTTTGCCTGACAGGTACTCATCACATTCCTGAAGGACTCAGTTTCACATTGACAGATATCCATGTGTGCTTGTTTACAACTGTATGTATAGACTTCTTCATGGTGAAAATTTTCTCCAAAATTCAGCATAAATTCCCAAGATTTGACAACATATCTTTTTCAGATTAAAAAATTTCTGCTGTCCCCTTTCATGCTGGTAAAGAAAAAAGAAAATGCAATCAAGTCATAGGGACTTTAAGCTTTCTGCATGAATCCATTTTTATATATGTTGCTCTTGCTGAGTTACCAGCTAAAGCTTATTCAATTGTTTGAATTCAATCTATTAGTTGCTATGTAGTCATTACCTAGTTACTTGGCTGATTTAAAAAAACAAAAATGTAAATTTAATCAAAGTTTCCTAAACTCTCTGTGTGTATAAGTACATTAAAATTTTTATTTGTCCTGCTTTCTATTTTTATTGGACTTCTTTAAGACCAGGTTCTGTGTCTTCCCCAACTTCAAAAAAATGTCTGTTTGTAACACCTTTTTCAAATTGTACTCACATAAATGATGTACTTGGTTTAATTTCCTGTGGTCAATCTAACTTTCTAAGTCATCAAACAGAATTTTTTCATCCTATGGTCTTTTTACTGAGTTCCTAAGGAAAGTTAAGTACAATCCCATGTGGAAATAGTTGTTGGGCTTTTTAAAAATTTGTTATCCTCGAATTAAAATGCTCCAGAAGAGCAGGGATCCTGGCTGTCTTTTTGCTCCCCAGTTTAGTCCCAGTCTCTATCACTCTCTGACACACAAGTCCTGAAGTATTTGTTGAAATCATAATTTAGTTTATGGACAGTAGTTGACCAATAAACTCTTATTTCTTCTCCTTCTTTCAGACTTTTCTTTGTCATGTTTTATTCTTGTTTTTTTTTCTCATTCAGATAAGACTTATTTTGTTTTGCTTCTTTAACCATATTTTTTACTATTAAAATAATCTCTGCAAGTATCAATTTCTATGAAAAAAATGGAAGTGATAGTACAAAGTTTTATAGGAAACAAATAATGAAATTTGCCTAAGAATTTGTCTCATCTCAAAATACTGATTTTTAAATTACAACCAATAGATGTGGTTTATTGTGGCAAGTTCTGAGTAACTCAAAGTGCTAAGAAAAGTCCTTGGTGTATGAACAGGGCGCAGCCCAGTGTGTAACATCGCGATGAGCATCTGTCTGGGGGCAGGAGTCATGGGTTCGTAAGTTTCCCATGGAGATGCCTAATCAATAAAAGTTCTATGCTCGGGATTTTGTACATTTTGTTAATTAGGCCAAAGCAATAGGCCTTTGTGGCAATTATTCAGACAGTGATGTAAAAAGATCGCCTGACAAACAAACCTCCATAATCCACTTACGTCTCACAGAAGCCAAAGGGTTGGAAAAGCCTATTAACAAGCTCCCTGCCTGTCTGTTTGGAGACGCTGTTCAGTCGAGTGTCTCAGCACCTGAGGCAGTCTGTTAATAAAGATCGTTTGCAGCAGATTGCTGTTCTATTAAGAATGGACATAAAACAGCATAATTTAAAATATGTCAATAACTCAAGGCAAAGATGCCAAACATAGTCTGTTCTCCTTTATAAAATGGAGCCACGTATACACAAGGAAAGTGCCAGGAAGGCTCTGCCGACAGAGTTTAGAGATTGACCGTGATGAATAACGTGATCCTTCATGTTGAAACAACCTCGTGGGGCGGTATCTCTGTGTCTTTCCTGCACTAAACTCCAGGGATCTTTTTTATTTAAGGGCCAGTGAGATTCCTAACCTCCAGCCCTAGAAGATGCCTGGAAACCGGTGCCCTTTGTCAGCCTCGTGAATTCATAATAGCTTGTGAGTGCTTCATTTCCCACCCCCCCTCATTCTTTCTGTTTTTCTCCTAAGTGGAATTTATGGGTTGTTTGGGAACAGGTCTTCATATACCCTGAGCTAGGGTTGGGATGTCTTAGGAATACTCACTAAAGAATCTAAAACTACTACTAAGCATTGCATCACCCCTTGTTTTATGCATTTGATTAAACATGCTAGTCTGTTTCCAATTACTGTGCTGTATTTTTTATACAGAAATAAGGACCAGAAAGTCAATATTCCTACAGCATTTATCTGGCACTTACTGCATTTCAATGGCCAAGGTTGATTGATGGAGTTCTCAGTGAGGGCTTTGGGAGGATGAGGATGTAGTAGGGATGACAGTGCAGTCCTGCAAGTGGGTACTAAACCCTGCCATGTTTAACAGGCCCGTAGATTACAATTTAACAGACTGTCTCTCACATCAGGTCTGGGTGGATGGTTGAGGCCGAGGGATATTATCTGCTCTATTAGAAGGCCTCTCATGAACTGAGTGGTGGTTTTAATTAAATCCAGTAGGTTGAGAAAAGTGGTTTGGCAGTTTCAATTGATTTATTGTGTTTGTGACATCTGGGCCTGATTTATTGTATTGACTTGCAGAATTGGTTTTGGACACTTACCCTGTGCATTCTCATTCTGGTCTGAGGGACTCACAGCCTGTAAATATGTAGCAATTTTATTCTACTGGGATTTCAGTTTTCTCTTTGCATTTTTCTTAGTTCGTTGGATGGTAAACTATTGAATGCCTCTTGTTAAAAATGTGATTGAAAGCGTGATGTGCTGTGGCTTTGTGTGCATGCACAGGGCTGTTTGTAAAGGAGTGCTGCATGGAAATTCACTGTCACCATCCCAGCTCAGTTTATCAAAGAAAGAGATTGATAGTTTCGGTTGTTGTTGTTTATTAACTCAGTCAATGAATTGCCAAATGATTTGTTCAATGTTATGGCTTTCTAATTTTAAAATTTAGATATAAATATGGACACAGTGTCATAGAAAGTTTGTGAAAGTAGGGAGCATATTCAGCAGGATATTATAGACACGTGCCCCAAAACCCACATTTCACTGCAGTCAAGTCAATTTTAGAAAGCCTGCACTGCAAACTCCACGAAACATGCGTAAAAAGGGAGGGGAGAGAAGAGTTAAGCTGTAATTTCTTCCGAAGGGGGAGGGCAGAGAAGCAAGCAGGCCCCAAGCAGCCTGGATGATGCACTAGTCTCCAAATGAGCGGTTGCACATCTAAGGCACAGACACTGTAATGATGTGTCAGGCTCCCAGCGTTATAGCTCTCTATTTCCTACAGCTGGGGCCACTTAGCCCACACCTAACCCCCAGCCAGGGTTCTGGAACAAATCAGGCAACATTCAGGGAAGTCTAGGTAAATCTCTCAGGCGAATCCACTTCAGGTCAGCCTGTGGCTTACCTCACTTTGACCTCCCGCCCCAGGATTAGAGGCTGGACTCTTCCATTATTCTTTGTAGTCAGCCTCTCAGTGGCATTTAATTTGCTTAGAATGGCTTCCTATTTTTTTATTCTTGTACTTGGGTGTCTCTCTCAGTAGACTGCCTGGCTAGTCTTCATACATTACTTTTCAAAATACACAGAGTACAGCTTTGAGCCCAAAGCTGGGACTTACCTGTCACTAACTACTGATGACCACCTACAATCTAGATGTTTCTCTGTGGGATAAGTTGGGTCTGCCAAGTCACCAAAGTCTGTCCCGCTAAACTAGGCTTACACTTATATGGGTGATTGCACATCTTAATATGGAACATGATCTATATCTTTCCTTTAAAAGCCTGATCCCCCCCCCATTTCCTTTTGTGGGGCTATCAGTTTAAATAGGGAATGATTGCTCACCACCACTCTACATAGCCATATAGGGTTGATTTGAAAACATTTACTTTTATCCTCCATGGTACCTGAGTTGCTTCAGATCACTCATGAACTTTATTTGATTTTTTGGTGGCTGTTTGACGGAATTCCTCTAATATGTGAAAGAAAACAATAGGAGACACTGAACACCCACTTCTATTTAAAACATAAACAGGCATGGGTTTTAGCCTAGTGTAAAATCTGCTTGGAAAAACCTCATTCATATCCAAGTCAAGTAGAAAATAATGCCAAATTACTCTTTAAAAACAGCTTTGCTGAAATACAATTTACATATCATTGAATTCACTATTTTAATCATACCATTCAATGATTTTTAGTAGAGTTCTACAAAATTGTGCAGACTGCACTACAATCCAAGTTCAGAATGTTTTCACCACCCAAAATAACCTGGTCTCAAAGAGATAATGAGTTATGATTTTATATATGAATCATCTTAAGTTAATCTTAGAATGATATTCTGTGCATAATTTAGGAAGAAAATATAAAGCGTGTTATCTGATTTAACACTGCATATCTAAGAGCTCTCTTGGGGGCCTGATTCAGGTGACTTGGTTGACCTGATCCAGGGCTCAGACTATAGTGCAGTCTGCCCTTCATATAGAAAACTTACAGAGAGAATTTTGAAAAGAACTCATTCTAAAGTAGACTAAGTCTACGAATGTGGGCAAAAGTATTTCACATATTAGACAGAAGGAATTGTGGCTTCTGTGCTAAGTTCAGATGAGGAAATGCTTCCTCATTATTAAACAGCATGAATCTTATTTGACCTGTGTTATGGGCTCCCTGCACACACCTGCAAGATCCTGTACCTGCAAGGTAAGCACCAAGATTTCTGGAGCCACTTTTCCTAATAGTCTGCAAAGAGCTGGTCTTGAAAGTGCTGCAGGAAGAGAAGCCGGAGAGAGTGCTCTCAGAAGTGGTAAGTGTGCACTTCTTCACTGTCAGAGATAATGATCCTAATGGTGTTTTTCAATTGTGACGCCCATACTCAGTAGGTTAGAGAGCACACTAGCCAGATAAGGAGCATTTAAAAATTGGGTCTACGAGCTCAGTGTGGATTTCTGAGAAACGAAAGAGTTCACCTGAATTATTCAAAATAAAAGGCTGACTCTTTGCTTTTACTTTCACTCAAAGATAATATGACACCAAAGAAATAGCAGTGACAAGGGAGGGTTTGCTTTGGCAGGCTCTCCAAACTAGTTTACAAATGTTGTTCAAGCAATTTTCTTTTTACAAACAAGACTGTATTAGACCATGGAGGGAATCCAGGGTTAGGGGTGAACCCTCGAAGGGTTTATATTCTAGTTGAGGTAAAACACGCTTGCCTTGCACACATTATCCGAGTCTGTTCTTACCGCAGGAAGGGGCTTCCTTTGAATAGCTGTGGTTGTGATTGGATATAAATGATACTTGGTAAGATGGACACTTGGTCAGAATAACAGCTACCTAGATCTTCCATCCCTTTCCTTCCTACTTCATCCACCCAAATCCCCCATTGCCTCTAAGGAGACAGAAAGTTTCCGGTTCTTGAATTGATCGGATTTTGTAGTCTTGAAAAGAATCCCAGTACCTTGTGATTCAAAAGCATGCTTATTTCTGCAGCGATTCAAGACAAATTAGCAGCATACTCCCTCCCTGCTCTCATTTTGTATAAATCATGAGTTGATTATATGCTGACACACTATTTCTTACTGTTACAGAAATCATGTTTCTTATCTTATTCCACCAATGCATTTGTTTTAAAAATGGCAAATGCTATCTATAGGCCTGTGGATGCAAGGGTCACGTGTTATAGCGTGCATTATTTGCCTACAGCTTTTGGTCTTAGGACTGGCATTTTATTTGCAAAATTAGACTGATTGCATTCTGTTCAAGATGGAATTTTATTTCCTTAATAGTAAAAGTCTAGCTTGCTTAGGTGGAGTACCTGCCGAAATACTTATTCATGGTGTAAAGGGATGAGATTCTGAGTTTCGTTTCCACATACCATCTCAGGCTCAGCAGGCAACTGCTTGAGGACACTTTCTTGATGAAAGTCCTTGATGTACTTTTTCCTTTAGTAAAGTATTCCTACAAGCACCTCCTGACTGCGCTTTACTCTGACAGAGATTTTTGTCTTCACTTGGAATTCAAAATACTTTTAATTGTGCATCAGTGATGGAACAATTGATCAAAACAAATTCTTTTTTATCCAATTCTGCTAATTTAAATTTAGTAAGCTTGGTTAAATCAGAGGGGAAAATAGATTTGGAAGGAATTTAAACTTAAAGGTGATTGTTCAAAGTGTATTTACAATTTAAGTATTATATAACTGCTACCTTATTTTGGCAGTAAATTAAGGGTGTGTTTTTTGTTTGTTTGTTTGACTTAAAAAGCATGAGAACCTTTAATTAGAGAATTTATCAAGGAATGTGTTGTGGTTTTGTGTGCATGCACAGGGCTGTGTGCCCTAGCTGGTTTGTCTCAGTGGATAGAGCATCGGCCTTAGGACTGAAGGGTCCCAAGTTCAATTCTGGTCAAGGGCACGTGCCTTGGTTGCAGGATAAATCACCTGCCCTAGTCTGGGCTCCTGTGGGAGGCAATTATGTTTCTTTCTCTGTGTCTCTCCCCCTCCTTTCTACTCTCTCTAAAAATCAATGGAAAAAATATCCTTGGATGAGGATTAAAAAAAAAAAAAGGAAAAAATAGAAAGAAAGAAATGTGGTGACTTTTTTTTTTGGTGAGGAGGGAATATCTCTTTAAAATTTTTAAACTAATTGACAGGACCTATGATACTATAGTGAGATGATTGTGGTCCCTAAAGCTTTGTTTTTAAATCAGAATTTAACTAACTTGGTTCATAACCAGAGAGTTACTCCAGGCTGTTTTGGGGCAAACATACCATATACATTCTTGAACACCTGATCAGGCAGATTAAGGAATAACAGTTTGGAAGTAGGACTTGCAAGATACAGGGAGAAAGATCTTTTTAGAGAGGTAATATTCATTAACCTTGTCAACCTGGTGACATCTGGTATTTTAATCCTTCCAATCCCATTCTTCCAGGTCATCCTTTTCCCACTTAGTTTTATGGTTTTCCCTTCCAATTGTTACTGTACCCACTTGGTCATTCCTCTAACGGAAATACACCATTCTACCTGGCTCCTTTTTCTAGTTGACTGAGAAAAGTCATCACAATAAGAGTGGGTGCCCCTTAACTGGACCTTCTGGCTATCCTTACCAGTGGCTGAAAGCTTTTATTCATGCAGCCTGACATGTCCCTGTCTCATTCCATGTTTGTATCTTCTTAGCAGCAATCTGCCAAGTAGGTTTCCCTGGCAAGAACTGAAACCCAATGTCTCCTTAGACCACTCTTTCTATTCATTGATAGATCAGATTGCTAGAAAGAGCTTTCTTGGCATGCCTTGAAATGTGTGTCCTGTAGCTTCTACCAGTATATCATACTCAGACATCACGCAGAATAAGTCTTTAAACTCAGCCATCAGCCCACTATTGAAAAGACTTGAGCAAGAACTAGACTTGTGCCCTAGCCGGTTTAGCTTTGGCCTGCGGACAAAAGGGTCCCGGAAATGATTCCAGTCAAGGGCATGTACCTTGATTGCAGGCTCCACCCAGGCCCAGGCCCTGGTCAGGGTGCGTGCAGGAGGCAACTAATCGATGTGTTTCTCTCACATTGATGTTTCTCTCTGTCTTTCCCTCTAACAGAGTCTTGAATAAAAAAGACCCCTGATACGTTCAAAATGATTCATTCTCTGATCATTTCATTGTTGCAATTTTGAGGTCCTAATATGAACTATATCTATAAATATGAGTTTATTAAATAATGTATACAAGTAAAATTGATTTGTATATGTGCATGTTAAAATTTTGCAAAATGTTCCAAACTCTAATATTCTCACATTTTAATATATTTCTGTAATTCACAGTGGTATCTAAAGTTCCCTTAATCCTGAGCACCATGTAAAATCAAATTTGATTAAATCAGTTTTCTGTGATGGAAGAGAACATTACTTAAACAACTGTGATTTGTGACCTATGGTTGCTCTCCATTAAATGTGATTCGAAGGTCAAGTCTAACTTAAAGCAATGGAACACAGTGCAAATTCATTACTCTATTTTAATTCATGTCGTGACACGGCTAAGATCCCATGAATATCTGTACCTCTGACCCAGAACTGTGAAGAAAATCCATCTCTCAGATGTTGCCAAACCATTCAGGCCTCCATCAGTGAGACTGTAGAGGCCCTCAAGGAAATAAAAGTTCACAATATTCACGGAGGCACCTGTGAAAATACACTATTGCTGTCCTACGATACAAAGGCAGATCTCACCTAAAAAGGAAAAAAGTACTGTATATTTCTCACCAGCAAATGAAGCCTTTAATTTATGTCTTAAATTCATGAATTATGTAGCCTCCAAAAGCCAATGAGAAAAGTACCCAACAAACAGATTTATTACGCAAGTTCACAAAGTTTCTCAACTGGAAGGGATTTGGGACTTAATTCAGCATAGCCCCTTGTCTTAGAATTAAGGTGCCTAATGACCAGAACATTTAAATTACTCAAGATCTCACAGTGTGTTAGTGGCAGAGCCTGAACAAGAACCCAGGACTCCAGACTTCAGTCTAGTCTACTATACCAATAATTAGTTGCTAAGATAATTTTACATTCCTTTAGATGTCTTTAGGTAGGGAAAGTCAACAATAAGAAGCCTATGTTTCCCTAGGAAATCAACCTTAAATGATTTGGAGAGAAATAAAATAAATTATATATAAAATTATAAACCTGAAACATAGTAGTCACCAAATAAATGATATATGGCATTTTTATTATTTTGTTGTTGTTTTTGTTGTTAATCCTCACCCAAGGATACTTTTCCATTGATTTTTAGAGAGAGTGGCAGGGAGTGGGAAAGACAGAGAGAGAGAAACGTCGATATGAAAGAGACACATCAATTGGTTGCCTCCCACACACGCCTGACCAGAGCCCGGGATCAAGCCTGCAACTAAGGTACATGCCCTTGACTGGAATTGAACCCAGGACCCTTCAGTCTGCAGGCTGACACTCTATCCACTGAGCCAAACCTGTTAATATCTTCAGAAGCCTTTAGACCTAGACTGGTTCTATAGCATATTATTCAGGAGGCAATTTTTTCATGGAGACTTTCTTATAGCTTCTTTTGAAAAACTTCTCTTTTTGTGTTTGCCCCTTCTTACGTTGTCTTCTCCCACTTTTGACACTCCCTACCTCTGCCTTAGGCTCTGGTTGCTGACTGTGGCAGCCCATTCTGCTGGCCTAGAGATATCTGAGCCAAACTGAACTATTATGATTCAGCACAAGTATCACCCTTACCTTATATTTCTGTCCTCCCATCCCGAAGAGGTTAGAGTAAAATATACCTTCCCCATTAAGACCTTTAACTCTTTGAGGGTAGAGATTCCTTTATTCAACAAGTATTAATTGGGAATCTGCTCTGTGTCAGGCACTGTTCTAAGTGAATTGTTTCAGGTATTTTTCTATAGCTCTGAAAAAAACACACAAATAATAATTCTGCCCTCATGGAATCTATATTCCCATAGGGTAGAAAGTAATGTAAACAAATGAACCATAGAGCTTGTCTATGGTAAATGCTACGGAGAAAAATAAGTAATAAATAAGGATAACAAGTTTGGGAAATTATGTAATTTTAGAAAGTTGGTCAATTGAAGTCTCCCCCAACTCACCCCCCCCAAACACATACACACAAAAATGACAATTGAGAATAATATTGGAAAGAAGTGAATGAATTGGAAGAATCTTACATCCTGAGAGTTAAGAGGTACATTTTCATGGCTGTCACAGGACCAGACATATAGATCCACATAGATCATTTTTAGGATGTTGACTTTTACTCTGAGGGAAATGGGATCATGTCTTATGCTTCCTAATACCTCAAGTACTGGCCCAGTGCCTAAAACATGCTAGGCATTGAATCAATGATTGATGAATGAACCAACTCAGTCAACACTGTATGTACACACACACACATACACACACACACACACACACAACCAATTAAAGTTTATACAAAGACTGGCTTTGTGATGAGCTATTTAAAAGGCATCATGTAGTATTAACTTGAAAACATAGAACCCATTGTAGACAATAATATTTAAAGAAATTATAGCAAAATATACAGCTTTATACCTGTCAGTCCTGTGCTAATAGACAGAACTATAGCCTCTGAGAGGAGTAGGCAGGATAAAGTATAAAAGTATTAGGAGGAACCTCAGACAATGGATAGCAACCAATGTTGGTAGAACTAATAAATAAACTAACTAACTAATTAACTCTGAATGCCCTGTCAAGTTTGTATTTCAGATAAATAATGAATAATGTTTTAGTGTAAGTATGTCCCATCAATATTTAACTGGCTGTTCAGTATTTTATCTGGCATGCCTACCTCCAGCAGACAAGAGTTAAGTAGAATCTCTCTATCAAAATGGAATTCTCAACATAGCCAGACTGCTGTGAACTTTTATCCAAACGTCTGGTTGAAATGAGTTACAGAGTGTGAGTCAAAATCATCGAACATCTATGTACATTTATTTTTATCCCATAATTTTATATTTATTTGTTGTATACATTTACAATGTATATATATATATATTAGCATAGTGGTAGCTATTTACAATGTATATATATTAGCATAGTTGTAGCTATTTACATGTATAATTTATAAATTAACATTTAATGGAACTGAACAATCAAACATTTATTCCTGATAAGGGAGAGGGAATCAAAAAAGTTGGAAACTATTATTCTATTCAATAGATAAGCAGCATTGGAACAGAGAACATTTATTCTTTTTCCTTAAAAAAAAAGATATTCAAATCAAGCAGATCTTATTTGCTTGGTAAAAATGTCACTAAGCTGTTTAGTTTGGGGAATTTGTAAAATTGACCAGATGTGCTGCAGTATACTTTCTTGTCACAAAACAGCTGATAACCCACCAGGATAAATCACTGTGAGGTAATCACATTCAGACAATTCATTTGCTGTATTCTTTATCTTATGATAAAGAAGAAGTTTGTTTGGACTTGATCCTTACACTTCACATGGTCTGTCATACTTTGCTGTTTGTTCCGAAAATTGCCTGTCCATCTTGAAATGTGAAAAGATAAAAAGAGGAAAGAAAATAAGCCACAAACCTCCCCCAGAGCGACTCAATGCAGAGCGACGGCAGTGTAATACTACAGAATCTAGACAGATGGTGGCTTGTAGCAGACATCAATCTTCAATGCGAGTAAATTTAGGATAATGCCCCTCTTTGATAATGGACATATCTTCGCAAAGTTATTGCTGACAGCATCCTCTAACGTGCTGATTTGCTAAGACAGGGGTTTTATTGCATCTAATCTTGTCATCAGGCATGAAAAAAAATGGTCGGGTGCATGTTTTTCATGTATAGTTTTTACAAGAATTGCCTGCATTAGAGAGTGGTTACATTGTTTTCCATATTTTATGGCACATTTCTAATGTTCCACCGCACACAACATTGATCACTCAGTCCATTAGCTTATTATGATATCCTGAAAGGAGATACTTCCTTTGGGAAAAGCCATTATTTGAAATGAGATGAAGGCTCAGACTACATAGGACAAAGTGGGGTGGAATCTATTCAGCAACTGCTTAATTTCATCAAGGAAAGTAATCAGCTAGAAATATATGTATACACATGTAAATGTGTGTATTTTTTAAAATGTCTGGACCTATTCCAATATGCTAGGTCTTCTGAGTGACTTGGACACTTCCTCATTTTCAAACAACCTCATTTTACAGCAAGGATGGACACAGTTTTTTTGAAGCAAAACTTGTTTGTAGTAATACACATTGGGAAATATGGCATTATCAGGGTTTTAATCGGAAAATAGAAAATATAGAGGGACTTTAATATAGAGATTTGTTGGCACAGATTGTAGAAGAGCCAAGAGACACACAGGGACCGTGGTGCATCCCCAAAATTAGCAGCATTAGAAAGGGCTACCCCTACCAGGTGGCACTTCCAGAGCTGGGGCCATTTAGTGGAGCCAGACCCATTCTGGGCTGTCTTTGGGGGCTGAGACCATAAAGATCTGGAATCACCAGAGACATAGCTCCTGGAGGAGACACCACTGAAGGGAAGTGAGAACATACTGATTCTCCCCTTTTTCTACCCTTTCAGTTTCCAACAGTTTCTCCCGTTGGCAAGGAAGCCTTGCAAATGCAGCTCCCAGCAAAGCAGAACAAAGCAGAAGGGCAGGGAGTGACGCTGAGAGCCAACAGATAAACAGATCACTTAGACAAAATAGCGTCCTTTCTTTAGCACTTTATTTAATATGCTTCTGAGCATTGTCAGTTCTATCCTACACATAAAGATAATTATTCCCAAGCTGAAGAAAATCTTGAAATCTTTGCCAGCAGGGCTAAGGGTTGAGTTGGAGATTGGGGGCAAAGAGGGGAAGTGTTCCTCAGAACATGCTTTGAAAAATGCTGTGGCTATTCAGGCTCCTAACACATTCATGCTTCAGGAAATGTCACTGACTGGGAGAACAGAGACTGCCCCATTGTATTCAGCACCTACGAGGCCTCAGAATCTATGCAAGGTGCGTCTGCACATGTCCCTTCATGGTCAGAGTGGCCTAAGAGGGGAATTCATATCTCTGTAGGGATACAAGCTAGGCTATCTCTATCTACCTCTAAAGTCCCCAAATCCTTTCTTTCCTGTAGGGAACTTTGTATCTGCTGCTGAAGTAGGTCCACAGTACCAAGCTCTCCTTTGGCAAGATGCACAGACAACTCTAATTCCTTAAAGCCTCCAGTCTGGAAAATTAATAACACATGGGTTACTATACTGTATCAGATCAATTATTTCTCTGACAATAACACAGAGGGTTCATGGACTATCATGCTTGTTCTTTAATAAAATTCTTAAATACTTTTAAGGTCATACTCCAACTAATAATAACTTATACTTATTTGAGTGCTTACTAAGTGACAGGCATTGCTGTATGCATTCTACTTTTATCAATTAGTGTGATTCTTGGCTATAAACCTGTGAATTTATTTTATTATTACCTTCATTTTACAAATGAGGAAATAGAGTCAAAGAGCATTTATGTAACTTGTCTAAATGAAGTGTGCCAGTGATTGGTAGAGCTGGACTTAAAGACTGTCCTAAGAATTATAATTAAAACTTCCCATGATGACATTCATGGATTCATGCCTCATAATTTTATCTAATTCTTTATACAAGAAATTTCCTAATGGATAGTTGTGATATATTAAGATATTAAATAGTTTGGGCTCTTAATATTCTCTTCTGAGTAAAGAAATTATATGTGCTTCTTTTTCTCATTCACAAGAGTTGGCCATAATTTTTTTTATCCAGTATTAATTGAATAAAATATTCTTTAAGCAAGATAAAGCAGCTGAAACAATAATATTAGGGCTTTTGCATTTCAGGTATAAAACCTTCAGGTAATGGTCTGGTGAAGATCTGTTTTGAGGGAAAGAAGCAGGGACTGGACACTCTAAGGACCCTAGTCAAGTTAGAGAATCACAAAAGCGTTCATCTTGTTTGCCTATACTGCATTTGCAGCCTGACTCAGTCTTCTCTTATTAAAAGCAAGCAATTAGTGATGTGAGCCCAGCACTGAACAAGTTAGAGACTGAGATCACTAGGATCTAATGCCAGCCCCTTCTACCATGAAGAATGCCAGGACAATGGACTTACCCAGTCTGGGGGCCAGGAACGGAGAATGGGAGAGTTTTCATCAATTTTATTCATCTATTTTCTTGTCCATTACAACCAATATAAAGGTTGCTTTTCTTCATATAAGTAAAATTCCGTGAACAGGTTAGGATGGTTCTAGCTCTTATTCTAATTCCTCTCGCTAACTTAGAAATTCATTGTACACTCTCCTTTTAATTTACTTATATGTATAAATTTCGCTCCTTCCAAGGATTCCCTATTTCTCTACTGTCCATGGCAGAGAGAGGCCTGTTATGTACCTGAAGCTGTCATGTCCAAGAAGAGACACTTCTAATCATAGTCTTTGTCTCTTTTCATTTAATCACCTTTTGTGATTTTTTGAATAGGTCCCTATCTTATATCTTAGCATAGGTACTTACAGATTTAATAGATTTATCAAATAAGTTTAATACATTTAAACTTTTAATCCAGAAAACTTTTATTTTTTAATAAGCACCCTCAGTTTCCCTAATGTGGCCAATAAAGTCACTGTAACAGTTCGCACAGGCTTATTTGCCACATTTATCTGCAATCCATACCTAACTGGGTCCTGATTCAGGTTTGTCCAGACCAGCAGTCATGGTATCCGTAACTGGGCTTCTTTTATATTATTAGTAAACGATGGCATTCTCCTGGACAGGCCTCGAGGCTCTGACGGCTGCCAGGTCACTGTCTCCTTCCAAAGGCAGAGCCTAACACTAGTGCTTCCTGGAGCAGCTGTCACCATTCTTTGTCCTCAGGTAATGGCCTCCCCACCACCGCCCCTGCTCATATTTGGGTTGGGCTGGCAGCTGAGAGGTGTGAGAGGTGGCCTGGCTAGAGAACTGGGTTGCTAGGTAAATGCTCTTGTGGAGAGAAATGATCCGATCTGATGCTCCCAAGGAATGTTTTAATACGAACCTCAGAGAAGGAAGGACTGATGATAGAATGGCATAGAAAATGGCACAGACGGAAGGCAGTAAGCACAAGCCATGAGAAAATAGAAGCAAGGAAGGAGGAAACGCCAGGTGGTAGAGAACAAACGTCACAGTGACACAGGCAAGAGGAGCAGGTGGGAAAAGCCAAGAGGCAGAGACCAGGGGAGCTGGCTCATGGGAATGGCTCTTTGACTCCTATTAGGACTTCGAAGTATCCAGACTCAAGTTCCAAGGCTCCCCGAACCTATCATGCACCAGAGGAGAGCATTTTCTGTGCCTCCTTACTATACGATATTTCCTTAAAATAAACTCAGGTCCCCACAATCACAGAGCCCCTGTCACGAGTGCTGCCTCTGGTCTGAAAGAGGCCAGCACAGGCATTGTGGTCTTATGGTGAGTGCACCCATACACATGCCTCACTTTTCCAACAATTGAATGCAAACTTTTTCTGCTTTTAACCTCAAAGGTCTGATAGGTTAAAATATGCATTTGCATACCAAAAGCCAAATCCTTGGTTCTGAGAGTTCTGTCTGTAAAAATAATGAATGCTCATTAATCATATAGAAATGTATTCCTAAGGTACTAAAAACTTAACTTTGCTTTTATTGTGTACTCTGTTGTTCTTCTCTGAAACGTTTGCATTTCTGCTGTATGACTTGTAAAACTTTTGTTAGGACAATGGAATAGATGTCAGGAACTTCTTTGGGCGCTGTAGGGGACAAAAAGGTTTTCCTCAACCCTCTTAGGGTCCCTGGCTGGGTCTGAAAAATAAACTGCAAAGACAGATTAACAGGAGAAAGTATACAGATGTACTTAATGTAAGTTTTATGTGACAGGGGAGCCTCGTTTCTCAAAGTCTCCCATCTCGAACAATTAGGTTCTCGACTAAAGTGTACACAGAAAAGAATGTCTTGGTTGTTGACCCAAACTTCAGTTTTCGAACTGACAACACTTTCAAGCGGATATCCCAGCATGACATAGAGTATCACTCAGGCAACAAGGGAGGGGATGCTTTTGGTGCTGGCAAAATCAAGGATTAGCACAATGTTAAAACGTAAAGAGGCCATCGAGAGTGCTAATGTTGCTAAGGGTGTGAAACAAACAATGATCACAGACAATTGAGAGGTAGAAAGGCTGTTGTTGAGGTGGCTAAAGAAAAAACAGTGAGCCCGTGACAGTCATGAACAAGCAAAGATACTGCATACTCACCTGAAAGACGTCCCTGGACTTAATGCTAAAAGTGATTCCTTTAAGGCTAGTAGGGGCAGTTCGATAAATTTAAGAAAAGAAGTGTTTACTTATATATTAAACAGTACATTAGACATGTACTGTATTTAAGAAAGGTTACAACAGGGAATCATTTGGGGGTCTGGAACAGATTAATTCATTTTTATTTCCAATGGAAAAAAAATGATTCCGTTTTAGAACAAATTGCTTCTCGAACAACCTTCCAGGATGAATTAAGTTCCAGAACAGAGGTTCCACTGTATTTATTTACTTGTTCAAAAAACACTCATGGAGTGACTACTATAGGTTAACTACTGTACAGAAACACTGGTACATAATATAAGCAAAACTGGGCATAGCACTTACCTTCATGGTATTTAAAGTCTAAAGGGAGAGGTAGACATGACATCAATAGCTACATACATTTATGTAAAGTTAACATTGGATAGCTACTTGACTTATTACATAGATCATTGGTATAATAACATACATCCTTTTATTTAGTGGAATTCATCCATTCTCAATTACTAGTATTCCTATATTCACTCATTCGAAGATTATTTGCCGAGGACCTGGGATAGTCTCCCTCACAATCTAAGGGTACAGTAGTGAAAGAAATAGACACAGTCTTTCTTTTTACAAACTCACAAACTAATAAAAAGGGCAGAAATTAAATATATAATTGTGCATTCAAGTGTAGTGGCGTGGGTTGTTTAGCTTCTCATTCTCTTTTTTCTCAGACTGATACAATTAAGACCAAGGACACATAAAGAAACTAGATGGACTGAAACTTGTCATGGTATGGATTGTTTTTGTCCTGAAATTATACTGCGCTGAGGCTAAACCACAGGGTGGTTCTCCCTCTTCCTTCTCTTGCTGCTCAGTGGGATCCAAAGCCCAGCCTCTTTCTCCTCCCCCCGCCCCTCCATCAGCTGTGGGATTGGGTCCAAGAACTCCAGAGGCCACAGGGAAGGGGGAGATTACAAAGCCTGGGGAGATACACTGGATTGACGTATCTATGTATCCATGTGCTTGGGTGTTTAAATTAAAAAAAAGAAAAAAAGAAATACCCATGCATGTTAATACATACTAGTACAACTTGTACTACTTTTCTCTCATTTACTTGGAGAGGTATGCTGAAGGAGATCAGAATCAACACTTTCAAAAATCTTAAGGACTTTTGGTGCATTAGATTCAAGAATCAGCTAATACAAAATTATGCTTCTGGTTATATGAGTATATACCCAATATACTCTGTGTGTAAATGTCTCTGTGTGTGTGTGTGTGTGTGTGTTGTGTGCATTTTATAGTCTTGCTTATCCCCTGCTATATTTAAGAAGATCCCGGGATAGTGTATCTTCACTGCACATTGGAATCAGCTGGGCCATTTTAAACAATTCTGACTCCTAGGTCTGACTTCCAGAGAACCTGATCTGAAATGTGTTCTGTGCATTGGGAATTTAAAAACTGCCTGGGTAACTCTAATGTCTGTCAAAGGTTAAAAATCACTAGCCTAAAACAAAAGAATGGCTTAAGAAATGAAATAAAAGTGTATTTCCCTTCCTTATAAGCATTAATGCTATAAATATCAGCATTACACTTGGGGCTTAAACCCCACAGATTAACTACTGTTTTCTCTTGCTTTCCCATCATCCCCCACTACAAATGTCTGAGATAGAGCTTCCCCAAGACTCTCCCAAAATTCTACCCCTACGCTCACTTGTTATCGCTTGCAATGTGCATCCCTACCTCACGTGACCTTTGTGGGGAACTGCTTGTGCCTCTGAGTTGCTCTTCCCTGCTTAAAGCTTTAGACTCTAGGAGGAATTGAAGTAAGTATTAAGGTAACCATTCCACTGCCACATATACTGCTTTCTACTGAACTCATATGCGCAGAACTTTGCTTCTTCTTGAGGTTATTGAATATGTATAACTCTTATTTCAGAATACAGATGGAATTACACTAGAGCACATATTTAAATAATGTAGAGTTACATGACTGAAGGTGAGGAAATAAACATTTTCCATTTACCCTGTGGCATTTTTACATAACATTTGAAAAATAGGAAATCATTAAGCTTCAAATAGCACATTTAGTTTCTCTTCTCTAATAAAGATTTTCTTGATGTGGGAAATGAGAGTTTTAAGCTGAACATGGGAAATATGATTGCAATTTCAATCTGAGCATACCCAAATTTAATCATGAACATAAAATGTGAGTTGCTGTGAGTGGCAGACTTAGTGCCAATTAGATGTTCCTTTAAAATGCTCACCACATTTAAATTGGACATTAATACTTAAATATTTACATTTGTAAATTGTCTACTTTCTGAAACTTGGAACATAGCATCAAGTCAGTTTGTAATGGGATTCATCCATCTTTCAGTTTTTTAAAAATAAACATTTATTGAGTGCCTCCTATATGTTAGGCAACCATCAGCATTGATATACTAAATTGATATTATATTCTTTCATGAATCTCGTAGTCAAGTGAGAGATATAGGTAACTAAAAATATAAACAAATAGCCCTAGCCAGTTTGGCTCAGTGGATAGAGTGTTGGCCTGCAGACTGAAGGGTCCCAGGTTCGATTCTGGTCAAGGGTACATGCCCAGGTTGTGGGCTCGATCCCCAGTAGGGGGCGTGCAGAAGGCAGCTGGTCAATGATTCTCTCTCATCATTGATGTTTCTATCTCTCCCTCTCCCTTCCTCTCTGAAATCTGTAAAAATATGTTAAATATATAATATAATATATATATACATATATATATACACACACACAAATAAATACAAAATTATAAATTGAGATAAATACAATAAATGAAATGGAAAATGTACTCTAATGGCAAATAAAAGGTGAAAAGTAAGATATTTTAGAGGTTTGCAAATTAAAAAGCTTGGGTTGGCTAGTGTATAGGGCTATCATTCTTAGTATTAAAACAGTATGAGAGAACATAAAGTGTTCAAGTGTTATTCTGGTTGCATCCCCTGGTGTGATTTCTCCTTTATTCTCTCTTTTCTCATTACTGCTTAAAAAATAATAGTTAGATCCACAGGTTTCTTACCAGACTCAGAGTTGGGTTTTTTTAAAAATATATTTTATTGATTTTTTACAGAGAGGAAGGGAGAGGGATAGAGAGCCAGAAACATTGATGAGAGAGAAGTATCGATCAGCTGCCTCCTGCACACTCCCCACTGGGGATGTGCCCGCAACCAAGGTACATGCCCTTGACCCGGAATCGAACCTGGGACCCTTGAGTCCGCAGGCCAACGCTCTATCCACTGAGCCAAACCGGTTAGGGCGGGTTTTGTTTTTTTTTTGTTAAGAATATTTCATGAGTTGTGGTATGTATTTCTACCAAGAAACACAAAATATCTGGTTGTCTTGATTTTTCTGATGTTAGCAGCCACTGATGATCATTGCCTACATCCATTATTTTGTTAATGTTGCCAAAAGCCTCTTCAATTTGGTGTGTGAGTAATTTGGACACATTTCCTGCCTTATCCCTAGAATCAACTATTTCTCTTAGGAACCCAGTTCCTTTTAGTTGAAAATGGTAACAATGAGTACACAATCTGAGTACTCATTGTTACTGGGCTGGTCACTATGGATACAGCTAGGCGCTAGCTACATCACACATTCACACAGTATTTTCCTTTTGAATTTAGAATTGCCAGGCCTTTAATAAACTTTTTGAATCTTGCATAGCCATGGTCTTTATTGTCATCAGAAAAGGTGAATGAGCGGGTAGAGAGGGCCCACGCCTGAGTCCTGTGAAAATACGTATTTAGAGGATAGAGAAGAGGAAAAAGACCAGACAAAGCTGGCAGAGAGGAGCAAGTGGGTGGTGCCTTGAAAGCAAGGATATGATAATGTTATGAGAGGAAAACAATTGCATAGGACAATCCTGAGAAGTTAAATAATATGATATGAAATTGTGTGAATCTGTATTTGAAAGGGGAGTTGTTCTTGCAGTGGGGTGACAAGGACAGAACCCCATCACAGTGGGTTGATAAGTAGCTGGGAGAAGAGAAAATGGAGGCAGTATAAATGGTGATATGTCCTATTTCTGAAAGATGGAAATAAAGTGGCCATTTATAGGCTGCTTTGCCTCAAGAAGTATTTCTTAATTGATAAAACCTAGGTCTCAGTCAAGGCAATTTTTTTTTCTTAAAATCTGAGAGAGAGAGAGAGAGAGAGAGAGAGAGGCACCCATGCTTACAAATGTAAATTCATGGGATAGATTTCAACACAGTTTCCTTTTACATTCCTGGATTCCTTAACAGACTGAACTATTCATTGTATAAAAATGTATTCACAAAGTCCTTTTGAAAAGTCTGTTTCATAAACCAAGAGAATTTCTATCTTCACTGAACAGCACAGGTCTATAGGAATCATAAATCACTGATGTCTTACTGCATGTCCCATCACTCACATGTCATTTCTTTATATTAGCTCTGGATCCCTCTTTATTCCAACAGATTTCCAAACTTTCTGCCCTTTCCACGTGTTGTAATAGACTCACCTAAAGTCATTACCTAGACTATGTATCTCAGCCTTGCCGGTGTGGCCAGATGGTGTGTTCCTCTCCTCTACAGCCCGTTAGTTTATTTTAGCAAACCCTTGAGACTGCTTTAACATCCCATAAATGGAGCGGATGAAGGCCAGATTCTTTGTAGGTTAATGATTTTGAGATCAGTATTTTTGAAACCTAAGCACTGTTTCAGCAAAGGCAAAAAAAAAAAATCAACAGATGGGCGCCAGGGTCACTATCAGTGATTATGGTGGCAATAAAACAGCTTACATAAGGCAAAGAACAGACTGTGTGGTTGGGTTTAGTCCTTCCCTGCAGTTATGTGATAACAGCTACAAAAGCAAATCAGGCCTGCCTGTTGCTTCAAAGTCTTTAGGCGTGAAGATAAATGGTGAAATGACAATAATTATTCTCAGGCTTTCCAGTTTGGCAATGTTTTGCTTCTTACGAAGAGTTCTTTTTCCAGAATTGCAAGGCCTGCCTTTGAAATGAAGGGGCCATGTTATTGATTAACTTTTATTTTACAACATACAGTCTGTAGCAAATAATTTTAATATTTTTGAAGAATAGCACTCTTTTGAATCAAAAAGGGCTCTGTATAAATGAACCCAGTGTGACTGTTCAAATGCAGCAAAATTATTTCTCTGGGGGGATAATTCTTTTTAATAACTATGATTATAAACAGTTTACCTAAAAATAGTACCTACAAAAACCTGGGTGATTTTCTTACAAAGAAATTCCAGAAAGGGAACGAGGGTGGGTTTTAAAGAAGGGAAAATATGAAGGGTTAATAGTGTGCTATGAATCACATTTATTTATTTTTTGCAGGGGTTCAGGGACAATAAGAGCCCACTCTGGCTTCAGGGTCGCTCTCTCCCTTTTGCCTTGATTATTGCTATCACCAGAGGGCTTCGTCTTTCTAACTGCATGTACACCAAAGAGCAAATTAAAACACCCGAGGCAGGAGTGGGGTGGAGGATGAGTACAAGAGGTGGAGCTGAGCATGGCTGAGGTTCAAAAATAGCCATAATTTTGGGGGGGGAGGAGATATCTTTTTTTTCAAGTCTTTTATTTATTTTTGAATTTAATATCCCAGTTCCTAAATTATCTCCATTTGCTGATTCATGTATAACTGGTCTGAAAGAAATATTGTACTGAGGTGACCAGGACTATAGATTAAATGTCATAAAGAATGGCCTTCAAAAACTGCAACACATAATTATAAATGCCTTCTTATTGGCTAACATCTTGAGGCATGGGGAGACTGGAAGCTAAGCTGATTATCAGAAATTTTGGACCTCAAGGATGTCTGGCAATTGCAGTTTTACTTCTACTCTAGGGTAGGAATCAGTATTGCCGGAGTAGACCATTCCATTCCTATCTATGAGGTCATGGATGCAAACCACCATTTCTTCACTGATAAGTTTTCAATTACCTATACAAGTTTCACATTAAAGCAAAATGATTTGGCTCAAAGGATGCCATACATCTGAAAATGCTTAAGTTGTACAAATCGGGCTGTTGCTTTGAATAGCTCAACTTTTTTTTTTCTTTTTTTTTTTTTTTTAGAAATGATCTTACCTACTTGGAAAAGATGTCTCCTTCTTGATTTCCCTTCATTTATTTAAATATTTAAACGTAAAAAGCACTTAGCACCCATTTGCCAAAATGGCTGATGTCCTTACATCATCAAAATTACCTGTGCTGATGAAAGTAGGTAATGGATCTGGAAAGAATAAGGGAATAATACTTCATACTTTATCTTATTTCCAAGTGTTTCTTTTGTAAAAATTGGAGGAGGGGAGCCCTTTTTGTTCTTTAGCTCAAATTATGCCTATCGCAAAGCCCAGCTATCCACCACACAAAAGTAAAAACACGTCTAAACTCATGATAAGGAGCTGAAAGCATGGGAGAGTCCGTGGGCAAGAGTGGACATCCTGGGCGTCTCCCAGCCTGTCTCATTGGACCCGGGTATGTGCTGTCTCCAACACATTGTCCTGAAGAAAACAGCCTCGAGGTCTCCTTTAAGCAGACAAGTCAATCAATTTTTATGCAGAGGGACAAAATATTGCTACGTTTTACATTTGAGTCAGTTGCCATCATTTGGAAAAAAAAATAAACATAGTAAAAAGCTGTTCCTTGGCTTTCTGAACTGAGTTTAGGAACGCTTTTATCTCCCATTTGCAAGGAAGTCCTCCATTTTTCCTGTGGAATCACTCTCTCTAATCAGGTCCCCACGCATTAGGGGGGATCCCATCTGTTATGTTAGCAATGAGCAGGCTAAGCAAAAAGGGAGGCAAAACATCAGAGGTGGAAACAGTCTTGAAATCCTGTGAGGAATGCTCCGAAGGCACACATACAGACACATATTTTATCAGTTTTCTGGAAACAATAGAAATCCCTCCTCTTCTTGAAAAACCTCCCTTCCTCCCTCTGCTCTCTAATTCCCATCCAAAAGCCAGTGTTTTAACAGCGGTAATGTTCCCGGAATGAAACAAAACATGTTTGAGAGGCAGCATGGGAGGCTGAGAGCCATAAACGTATGTGCAGTGCAAAGCAGTACTAACATATAGGCCTTTTTAATTAGACCCCCAAACTGCTTTTTTAACACTATTTTTTAAGTTAGAATTTGTATGGTTTTCTGTCATAAAGATTCATACTACACCAAGCTTTCCTTTTAATTAATACACAAACAAAGGCTACATCATGGGTTGCCCAGAGATGGCACATTCATCCTTACTAATGAGGATACAGTGTAAGGATGCTCACTTCTTGCCTAAGGCTGTGCTATTTTCAGTTCTCATCCTGTAATTGCAGAATTAAACAGTTTACACTGGCTTTTGTGATTAGGAAAAGGAGAAACACATTTTAGGAGGTTAAAAATTCACTTGGATAAGGCATAGTTACAATTTCCTAGTAGTGCCAAAACTAGAATGCTTTGGATAAAGGATTTCTGTCTTGCCAAGGAAAT